>NC_036249.1:25237228-25239663 GCF_002742605.1 Olea europaea var. sylvestris | reverse complement strand
ATATATATATATATATATAGACACACACACACACACACATAAAAGCTTAGGAGGGAGCTTGGCCTTATCTCCAGCTAAATGTGTTCTACCTTCAATGGGATCAGGTGGAAAATTATTTTATGATTTAGGGCATGTTCGGTATTGATTTTGAGAATTGATTTTTTGATCGTTAGGAGAAAAGTGAGGGTCACCTGTAAGTGAATAAGTCAAAAAGTACTGTTAGAATAATGAAATAACAGTCAAAAAAATCAATTTTTGGGGGTGAAAAATCGCTCCCAAATGACGTCTAGAGCATACAAAAATTTGATAATAGATATATTTGGATACGTCCAAATAACATATCGGAGAATCATTTCCAAAATGAAACTCTCATAGCGTGTTTAACTTTCGAAACACCAAGGTTATACCAGGGACAAAACGTATGAAATGTCATGTTTTGTTCCTTGTTTATAGGGAACATCTCATGGTAGCCTATGTTGACTAACAAAGCTAATAATTTACCTCATGCTCCATCCCACGACCTTATACCAAAAAGAAAAAGGAAAAAAATTCGACTTTTTTATGGGGTTTTAGAATTATAACTCAGATTAGGTGAAAGTAATTATAAATTTAATTGATTAAAAGAGAAGCCATTCTATAAAGGGAAAATTTAATTGTTAGTTACACGGGATACTACAATATACAAAATTTTATGGTTTTTTGGCTTAATGCTCTCATGTTCAGCTTAGTGACAACGGGCTAAATTCTTGCAGGGAATTGGTCGAAAAGTACAGCGAAGAAGTGGTTAAACTTGGTGGAAAACTAATGAAGATTTTCTCAAGAAATCTTGGGCTAAAAGAAAATTACCTCGAAGAAGCTTTTGGAGGAAATGAAAAGATGGGTGCATGCTTAAGGGTAAATTATTACCCTAAATGCCCGGAACCCGGGCTTACATTAGGGATTTCACCACACTCTGACCCTGGTGGCATGACCCTTTTGTTCCCAGATGAAAATGTATCAGGCCTACAAGTACACCATAAAAATAACTGGGTCACTGTTAAACCACTTCCTAACGCCTTCATTATCAACATGGGAGATCAATTGCAGGTTCTCTCTCTCTCTCTCTCTCTCTCTCTCTCTCATCATATTTAACCCCTGTTTGGTAGAAATTAAAAACAGATTTTGGTTTTATATAATGAACTCCCTTGATCTTTTATTAATAAATATATTTGGTTGATTTTATACATATACGGCAGGTGGTGAGCAATGCAAATTACAGAAGTGTGGAGCACAGAGTGACAGTAAATGCAGAGAAAGAAAGGGTTTCACTTGCTTTTTTTTACAATCCAAGAGGTGACATACCCATAAAACCTGCAGAGGAGCTCATCACAGAGGATCATCCCCCACTCTATCCATGCATGACTTTTAATGAATACAGACTCTATATCAGGACAAGGGGCCCTTGTGGAAAGGCTCAAGTCGAATCCCTAAAATCCCCACAATAACTTCTTGCTGTCTTTAATTTCTAATAGTTATGTATGTTTTCAGTGGAATATATTTGGAGTATTTTGTTCCAAGTTTATAATTTGCAATGCAATCAAGAAACTATCTGGGTATTATGATAATTGTTATCGATTTTATCCCGCAAGTGTACGGATCGTAACAAGTAGTAAAGTGGACCTTTTGAGTCCGGATTATCGTTCTCATGAGGACTATACTTTAGCTCTCAATTTATTATTCCTAAATTCTATTTGACGAAAATAAATAAAAATGTGAATGATTTTGATTTTTAATCTAACTACCTATTGACACGTGATTGGATGCAACAGAAAATAAGCGAGAATTCAAATAATAAACGGGCATTAGGGCGGAACAATTTCACCTAGTGGTTACCTTTATTTCATAAATCAAGATTCATACAACCTAAAGTAGTGTTCGGTCGAATTCTTCTATGGTATTCAACTTAACCCCTCTCGAGTTCTCGTTGAGCCTATTTAATTAGTTCAATTCCATATCTCTATGCAAATTAAATTTAATTAAATGAAACATTGGTTCTAAGAATTCACACACGACCACAGCAATCAATATAGGTATCTTTACACGTTATATCGATTTATCGGATTTTAGCATGTGGTCTAAACAAATAATCTGTATCTCTACGTAATTATTGTTCACAAATCATCTAATTAGTAATCAAGTAATTAAAAGTATTAAGCACAACAATAAAATCAACACATATAAAATTAAAGCACTAGAATCTTAGTTTAACAAAATAAAGGGTTCCAATTAAGTTACATTGTTCGCCCTAATTTTAAATTTAGCTATACATAATAACGGAAGAAAAATAAGATAAATTAATGGAAGATATCACCGGGATTAATTGACGGAACATAATTAATTTGCCAATGCTTTCTGCCGTCGTACGTTGCCTTGTTATATGAGTAGTAGCCGCCAAT
>NC_036249.1:25231295-25232652 GCF_002742605.1 Olea europaea var. sylvestris | reverse complement strand
ATTCAATAAAGAATCCAAAGATTCTTCAATTCAATCATATATAATGTTTGTTCCCTTCCATGAATTTTTTTATTAATCATCACTAGCTAAAATAGGGACTAAATTCCTTATATTTCTAAAAATTAATTAGGGTGATAAATTGGGGCCATCATCTTCTATGATGATCATTTAAAAATTATTTGTATCTAATAAATTTGATACATATACTAGATGATTGCATAATATTCGCAACTTGGAGTTCGTGAACTTGCTACTCAAATTTTAAGTTATGAGCATAATTTTCAAATTATATAATCAAGACCGTGTCATGCTAATGCTTCTAGACATAAATCTCAACATTTTAATAAATGTTAGTTGGGATGTCGATAAACGGTTTAACACTATCATTTATTAACACCTCCAATTAATTTAATTAAGAACATATTATCTTTTTCTATTTTTATTTAGGAAATACTATTTCTCATCATGCCAAAATCATAGTTCTTCCTATTATAATTAATTTATGGTCAGAACCTAATTTTTCATCTAGTTATTTTGATAGTGCAGTATATGTAAAATTGAACTACCACAATGCATTGAGATGGAAAATAAAGAATGCTAAGAATAAATGTGTAGTTTAAGCCCTTATCCCAAATGGACGATATTTTATAATGCTCAAAAAATGATTGTCAATTTGATTGGACAATTCTCTCAGCATTGGGAGGAAGAATTAAGAAGTTGAAAATAATGTATAAATGCATGATTATCTAAATCCTTACAAAATATCATTCGAATCAGAAGTTCGAAAAATAAGTTATGTGGATACATTTACTAATTAAAAAAATAAACAATATCCCATGTATCAGTTTTAAATGTTCTAATATGAATTGATGTCTTATGAGGGCAACTTGTTAGCATTATATTTTATATATCTATGACACACCTTAAGTGTGATGGTGTTCGATTCTAATAAAAAAAAGTCTCCAAATTAAGATGAAGCAATTCATGAAGATGGTCCATTAAAAAGGCATATACTCTTGATGAATATTTTGATATAACAAATTATAAAACATCATAAGAGGTTTAGGTACCTGAAATAATGAAATTTGAGATATTTCAACAAGTTATGTCATTATGGGAAAAAATAAAATTGAAAAGAAAAATTTGTCAACAACTATTTTGCACGTGATATATTGCATCATATAGCAAGGAATCAAAATAAATACTACGAAATATATCGATCGCAATAATGATTGACCAAATAAAATAGACGCACGTAGTATAATCACTTTAACGAATATTTGTTGAAGGAGAGTTATAAAAATGACAATGTCTGTTTGACGTATTTTCATAAAAAAGAAATATTATATTTGTAATT
>NC_036249.1:25220236-25222239 GCF_002742605.1 Olea europaea var. sylvestris | reverse complement strand
ACTTAGCATCACCACCTTCTATGCTATCAACTTTTTTTCAATAAAATAAAAACCCTTATTCTCTCCATATGAGCTTTCTAATATCTAGGGACTGGTAAAACTTGCACGAGACTAGTCGGCAGCATCCTCACCATCAAATGGTATGAAGAGATTTAACTTACGCGCATTGTCGGACAAGTCAACTTAACATGTTCAAAGATATTAAAACAGGAAAAAGAGGATAATTATTTGAGGTCCTAGATATTCATGGATTACTACAATTCTTTACAAAATTCAGCTCTTCAAATAGAATGTTTTTTATCCTGTGTGTCACAGACATCATGCAGTCTATAAAATATATATGTAGTGGGAAGTAAAAGGAAGAAGTATGATATCAACTGTCAGTGCATGTCAGGCATACCGGATTGCAAGTATTTAATTAAACAAGTCACCTTATATTAGTATCATCATGCCCACGCATATAAAAGGCTAAAGTGACAATATAGTTATCTTGGGTGAACCTGGAGAAAATTCCAATGGACAAACTTAATTAACAACCAAACCAGATGTGTGGTTTGATTCAGGCTCCAAAATATTACAGCCAATTTTCCAGTTGGATGTAATTTGTAATATTACAGAATTAGGTGTGAGCAGTCAAAGGGCCACAAGAAAACCTAAAGTAGACACAGAAGATTTCTATACTTTAGCAAATTAATGTTTGATATTGATCAGTAAAGTTGGATAATAATAGATACTATGTGAAATAATATAACACGTACTACAATACAATGTAAATCAAATTTACTATTTTAAACTTTGGAAATTTTGGAACTTTATGAATTTGATATTGTTCAATTGAGGAATAATTTTCTTGATCTTTTCACTGACCAATTTGATGAACAAAGAAAAAATAAACTGAAGAAACACATCCATGGTTCTCTCAGTTTGATGCTGCTTCTAAAGGTGTAGAGCCTAATCAGCCTTGTAAACGACTCGGAGTTACTCAAGGAATTTTATAGTTGACATAAAAATCTATAATTCATGAACAAGAAAGCTAATCATCATCCACAGCTAAAATAACCAATTCATTTGGGTTTTGAGTAGCCTAGAAATATCATGCACCTTTCATTTCGGTTGAGACGGGCTCCAAGATAGAAAGCCACAGAGAGCAACCAGCAATCACTGTGCACGGAAATTAGTGAAAGCCAATCTGTGCGGGTCATTCCATCCCTAGCAAAATTGATCCCAAGTGCTGGCTCTGGTAGCTCAGGCGGGACTTCTTCAGCTGGTAGGCTTACTTCCCAAGTTTCATTTGAATGTCCATACAGACACAAGTTCTCCTTTTCTATAAAATTGGTAAGCCCAAACCAAAAATCATGAACAAATGAAAGAACTGAATTGACTTAAGGACTATACTGAAAAGAGCACTTGATCAACTAGACAGACAGATCTTCACTCTGTCTGTTTTTTATGGTCTAACAAGAAGATTTCCATGATTAAGAAATTAGGTGACTAACATAATCAAATTTAGCATAAAAATGAAAAACAGAAAACTCTTGTCTCAGTAAAAATAATAGTTACAATGGCCTGATTTTGGTAAATCCATTTCTGCAGTATACATTCCCAGCAGAAAAATACTTGTTTCATGGAAAACAGATAACTACAGGTAAATGAAAATAAAAAAGAAATATTATTTCTGTGCAATTCTTTTCCTTGCATTAAAAAAACACAAATTGTTCAAAAAAGGAGGGACAACAAAAAATTCCAAAAGGAAGCTATTGTTAAAGCTATAAAATTTCTATATTTAACTTTCAGTATTAACAAAAGGAAGCTTAATTAACCTTCAAATTTCAAAATAACCAAAATCCGTAATCAAATAAAAATCCCCAAAATCTGCAATTTTCACTGTCTCTTTAAAAATCATTATTGAACTCAAAAGGTCAATTTTGATGTGCATGAAACAAGAAATTCACATATATAATAATAATAATAATAAAGTAAAAAAAAAAAAAAAAACCTGGATC
>NC_036249.1:25218920-25220136 GCF_002742605.1 Olea europaea var. sylvestris | reverse complement strand
AAGTTTGTAGATTGCATAAAAGACACAATCTTTATCACAATTCCTATTTAAACACAAAGATGAATTCTAGTGGAAAAAGAAATTAGTTTTAATTTTTCGCAGCACATGGTAAATAGATTCCCAACACTTACATCTTAATAGACCAACAAATGCTTTAAAATCGATTCCATCTTTAGGTATTGTTCCTGTCCTAGGAGCTCAATATATGGAGTTGATGAACACGAAATGTGTACTTGCTTGGCACCTATTTGTAATCAGGCAAACCATTTTTTTAACGAGAGATACTATACTAACAGATTCATTTGCACAGATTTTGTACAGGTAAGAGAGTGTGATATTATTTGTGCTATTTTTTAATTGGGTGGAACCCATCCCATTGTGAGTAATCTGTACAAATTATGGTGGAATAGTTTTTTCCTTTTTTAATCATACACTTCATGGAATCCACTACTATCCACTTATCCGATACTCATTTTTATCCGTATATAGTTTGACCCAATTATAAACAACTCCTACACATGCTTCTATAAGCAGTTATTTTCAGTTTATACAACGTGAAATACGTGTGTATTTCTTCAAAAAAATATGTTCTTCGAGAAGCAGATTCTCTCCAGCTTTCCAGTACAACGAGCAAATATTATCCATCCATGACTTGCATTTTATGGTTCACATATGAAGATAAACTTTCAACTCAGAGTTAAATGATCTAATTCTGTTCTCAGATTTTCATTATAAGCAGTAGATATATAGATTGAAGATTAATTTCTTTATTCCTCGAGGTGCGAGGGATTGTGATGATTATGATAGTGGAAGGAATAGGAAGGAAGTTTGAATTTATTAAGCTTCATTACTACAACCGGTTCTTTTTCGACCATGGTGAAAAATTAAAAAATTAAAAATTAAATAAAATTAAATAAAAATAGAAAAATTAAGAAATAGAAAATAGCATTTTCATGTATATGGTTTAAAAAAAAAAAAAACAGGTTCTTTTTCGACCGTGGTAAAAAAAATTTTACAAAAAAAAGTAAATATACGAGGCATTGAACATAGGAGACTTCATGCTTGACCCAAGTGAAGAAAGACAACAAATATGACTGTCATATTTTTATAACATTTCAAATAAGCGATGTTACATTTGTGTTACCATGCATCTTATATGCATTGGTTATTCTTAACGAAATGTTGAGCTTAGCCAATTTTCTAAGGGTTTTTTTTT
>NC_036249.1:25176083-25202937 GCF_002742605.1 Olea europaea var. sylvestris | reverse complement strand
AAAAATTAAAAAATTAAAAATTAAATAAAATTAAATAAAAATAGAAAAATTAAGAAATAGAAAATAGAATTTTCATGTATATGGTTTAAAAAAAAAAAAAAACAGGTTCTTTTTCGACCATGGTAAAAAAAATTTTACAAAAAAAAGTAAATATACGAGGCATTGAACATAGGAGACTTCATGCTTGACCCAAGTGAAGAAAGACAACAAATATGACTGTCATATTTTTATAACATTTCAAATAAGCGATGTTACATTTGTGTTACCATGCATCTTATATGCATTGGTTATTCTTAACGAAATGTTGAGCTTAGCCAATTTTCTAAGGGTTTTTTTTTTATTTTTTATTTTATTTATTTATTTTTTCGATATCCAGATATCCACCTTACAGTGACTAAATCTTGGAGTCTACACCTTGATCCCTCAAGTTGCAGACAAGTTAAACTGCAAGTTGTGCCCCAAATTGACCAGTGCTTAAAAGCCCCTCCAACTGATTTGCCAAAGTGTCAAACAAGTCGTTTCTCATCTTTGCACCTTGCCTTCCAGTAGAGTACCTGTCTTACAGGATAAATCCTGTCTTCCAGGAGAATATCTGGCTTTCAAGAGTCTTCCAGAAATCGAACTCACGACCTTTGATCTGTCAGCCTTGAAGCATCCTCATCTTTGCCAGTTGAGATGTGCCCCAGGGGGCCAATTTTCTAAGTTATTGATTTCTAGTCTAGTGGTTGAAGACACTTTCTCTTCAAACTTGAAATGGGAGAATTCTTCGGTTTTATTTCAAGAAGGTTGTTCAATGCAAAAACTCAATTTGCAACTTAAAGCACTTTCAAAAAATATCATATTTCAAATATCAGATTCTAGTTCTTTTTTTTTTTTCCATTTTTTTTTTGTTTGAACAGTAGAGTTTTCTGGTAAAAGCCGAAAGGATTCTTGCTTTTCTTTTCTTTTTCGTTAAATCTTAAGATAATAAAGGGGACAGTTCTATATTTGTATTCCTAAATTAAGAAACCTAATAACCTAAATATTATCGAAACTGCAGAACTGTCCAAGTCAACCCCTTACTTTCTTTGCCGTATGTTGAAACTTGGATGATATAGCGCGCCATTCACGCCACTCTATTCTCTCTTTCTATATAGCAAGTATTTAGTCTTTGGTAAGATTATTCACTCAAATTATGATATTTTGGATTTTTGACCACTCAAATCAAGGTACTTCGAATGTCGTGTTAGTAAAAGAGAAACAAAATAGATGGATGGACTCATCTACAATTGAATAAGTCAGAATTCGAAGTGTCATGATTTGAGTCAACATTCGATGCGCTTATAATACACGATAGGTTACGTAACATTATTTCCTATTAAAGTATTTTTCAGTGACGGGTTCGGTTTTTCGGATTGATTTAAGGCGAGTGAAATTAAGTCGTTTCAATAAGAGTGATTTTAATTAGAAAGCTTGAATTAAAATCCAAAAAAAAATACATTTTTTAAAGCCAACATTGTGAATAACAACATCAAGATCCAGTGGACTGTTTCGTTTACGACAAAACTATTCTCAGTCAAGAAAGAAAAAGCCAATTTTATGTTGTTATTTATAAGTAGTTTAAAAGCTGATAAATGTCTCCTCCACCAACCTCTTCCACTGCCATTTTTTGTTATTACCTGTTTCTCTTTTGTCACCTCCGATTATCACTTATTTACTTAACAAACAGAAGCCAGAATCCAAGTTATATTTCATATAAATACAAAATGACAGTACCATTTTGACTTATTTAATCTCGGAATTCAAAATAATTCTGGTAAAACCCACATGGCCATGCCTTTAAGGTTGTGGTTAATGCATTGTTTGGAAAACCTAACGTAAAAAGAGGAAAAACCTTGTCGGTTTATTCATTGTCTCAAACAACTAAAATTGACCCCTTTTATTAATTATATAAGAAGATTAAGCCAAATTATGGTGATTTAATTTGACCCACCTCTTAGTCCTTAGCCACCGTTGGATCGTAACCAAGTTAAAATACAAGATTATGACATGTACAATAGGACATTTGTACCCTTTAAGAATTGACGTCGACATCAGACTTGTTTTTCTCGAAACCTTGGAAGTAACACTTGTCGGTTTATTCATTGTCTCAAACAACTAAAATTGACCCCTTTTATTAATTATATAAGAAGATTAAGCCAAATTATGGTGATTTAATTTGACCCACCTCTTAGTCCTTAGCCACCGTTGGATCGTAACCAAGTTAAAATACAAGATTATGACATGTACAATAGGACATTTGTACCCTTTAAGAATTGACGTCGACATCAGACTTGTTTTTCTCGAAACCTTGGAAGTAACTCGTCTAATATGCAATGAAGATGACGTTTACTATTGATTATAATATCATTTTCGGTTGAACTCTCTCTTCAAATCGACTTGTAAAAAGTGATGTTTCGACATATTACAGACTTTAAGTAATTAAATTATTCTGGCTTATGTTATTTAATGAATATTTTCTTAATGTCTATAAAACGTTATGTATTTTAGGTCAAGATTCCTTCAAATTTTCTTTCATTATAGGTAATGAATGAAAAATAAAGGTAATTAATTATACAGGGCATTTAATTCTGTTTGTTTTTCAAGAATTCTCACTCTGTCACTCATGAAGAAAAGCGCACACTCCCCACTGACAACACTTTAATGCTCCATCATCATCGCAGCTCTTAAATTTGTATCCGAGACTTCTAAACCTGTCCCTGTCCTTCTCTTTCTCTCCCTGTGATTCACCTTTTCCGGCGTGTTTTCCGATGACTGTTACACCTCAAACATGCATCATTTTCCGGCGACTGTATTATATTCCGGCATAGTAAAGCAAGTTCAGTATTTATTGCATTTGCAAACCCGTTACATTTTGTTCATCAACTCCCAGTAAGCCTTTCTTGCATACCCGGGATGATACTTGAAGCTTCTTGAACCCTTTAATTTCTGTTCTTATCCTTGTTTATTCATATTAAATTTTGTTGCTGTGTTTATCTGTATACCTAGATGCTACTCAAAATATTGTCTGTTCTGTTTCTAGCTCCATTTCTTGTGAAATCGTTAGACTCTGCTTTGAATGATGATGTATTGGGTTTAATAGTTTTCAAAGCTGGCCTGATTGACCCACAATCAAGGCTAATCTCTTGGAATGAAGAAGCTGACACTGCCTGCAATTGGGTGGGAGTGAAATGTGATTCCAATTCCAATCGAGTGACTGAGCTAGTCCTCAATGGCTTTTCTTTATCTGGGCACCTCGGACGAAGCCTAATAAGATTGCAGTCCTTAAGAGTGCTTTCGTTATCGAAGAACAATTTTACAGGGCCAATAAATCCCATTCTTGCCCAAATTGAGAACTTAGAAGTTCTTGACTTGAGTGAAAATAATTTATCAGGACCATTGCCCGATGAACTTTTTCGACAATGTAGGTCTCTACAGGCAGTTTCACTAGCCAAGAACAACCTGACTGGCTTAATCCCACAGTCCCTGACCTCATGTTCGATGCTGGAAAGGGTTAACTTTTCATCGAATCAGCTTTCAGGTCAGGTGCCTTCGGAATTATGGTCATTGAGATTGCTCCGTTGGTTAGATTTATCGGATAATTTGTTGGAGGGTGAGATTCCTAGAGGTATTGAGGGTTTGTATGATTTGAGATCAATTAATTTACGCAGGAACAGGTTTATAGGCTGGCTGCCTGAGAACATTGGAAACTGTTTGCATTTGAAGTCTGTAGATTTTGGTGAGAATTATCTAAATGGGGGCCTTCCCGAGTCAATGCGAAAACTTGTATTTTGCAGATATCTTGATCTAAGTGGGAATTCATTGAGGGGAGAATTTCCCAACTGGGTTGGAGATATGAGAAGCCTCGAGTTTTTGGATGTTTCTGCCAATAATTTTTCTGGTCAGATACCTAATTCCATTGGCAGTCTTCAATCCCTGAAGGAATTGAATCTATCAAAAAATCAGTTTATGGGAAGCTTACCGGAGTCTTTCATGAATTGCATAAATCTTAAGGTCCTTGACGTTGGGCAAAATTTTTTCACAGGTAACCTTCCTTCGTGGGTTTTTAAGTTGGCTTTGGAGAGTGTCTCTGCTTCTGAGAACAGATTTTATGGAAACCTAGAATATCCTAATCCGTTATTGCCATCAGTATCCTATCAAAACCTTCAAGTCTTGGATTTGTCATCGAATGCGTTATCTGGTGGAATTCCATCTGCTATTGGGAATTTCAGTAGATTAAGGATCTTAAATATTTCGAGGAACTCATTAGGTGGTTTCATCCCACCTAGTGTAGGTGATCTAAACACCACCCTTATTCTTGATCTTAGTCACAATCAGCTAAATGGGAGCATCCCCGCTGAAATTAGAAGAGCAGTTTTGCTGCAAGAATTAAGACTTGACAGCAATTTTCTGACTGGAGCAATTCCAGCTGATATTGGGAACTGCTCGTCTCTAACCTCATTGTAAGTTACGCATCACATTAAATTTGGTACCTCATAGTACATATATAGTTTTTACGGTTTTGATATTATATGCTGCTTCTCTAATATGTTTAGGTTTTCAGAAACGATGTTTTTTGCCATCTTGACTATATATCTACTTATAACTTTTCTTTTGGTTCACATTTTTATCCCATGTAGGATCCTCTCTCACAACAAACTTACTGGTCCAGTCCCTGTGGCAATTGCAAGCCTATCCAACCTTGAGGTTGTGGACTTGTCATTCAATCAACTTTCCGAGAGTTTACCGAAAGAACTGGCAAATCTCTCCAACCTTGTAACATTTAATGTCTCCTACAATCATATGAAAGGAGAACTTCCAGTTGGTGGCTTCTTCAACACCATTTCTCCATCATCTGTCATTGGCAATCCATCCCTATGTGGCTCTGTCGTGAAGCACTCTTGTCCTGCTGTCCACCCCAAGCCACTGGTCTTAAATCCCAACTCGTCCAACTCCAATCGAGGTTCTCTTTCTTCAAATCTCCGTCACAAGAGAATCATACTTAGCATATCTTCCCTTATTGCCATTGGTGCAGCTGTTTTTATTGCCATTGGCGTAGTAACTGTCACAATTCTCAACATGCACGTTCGTGCTTCTATGGCACGTTCTGCTGCAGCATTCACATTTTCAGGAGGGGACGATTTTAGCCCTTCCCATGGCACTGAAGCTAACTATGGAAAGCTCGTCATGTTTTCTGGTGATGCTGATTTCATAGCAGGGGATCAAGCACTGCTTAATAAAAATTGTGAACTTGGGCGTGGTGGATTTGGAGCTGTTTATCAAACAGAACTTCGAGATGGACGATCTGTGGCAATCAAGAAGCTTAATACAACAAGTTTGGTTAAATCCCAAGAGGATTTTGAGAGGGAAGTTAAGAAACTCGGAAGGATAAGGCACCAGAACCTTGTGGCACTTGAAGGGTATTATTGGACTCCATCTTTACAACTCCTCATTAATGAATATATTGGTGGAGGAAGTTTGTATAAACATCTTCACGAGGGAGAGTGCAATGGCTGTCTCACATGGCAACAAAGATTCAAAATAATTCTCGGTACAGCTAAAGGCCTGGCTCATCTGCACCAGATGAATATTATACACTATAACATGAAGTCCACCAATGTACTGATCAATACTTGTTGTGATCCTAAGGTTGGAGACTTTGCCCTGGCTAAATTATTGCCTGCATTAGACCGTTACATCCTAAGCAGCAAGATTCAGAGTGCACTCGGGTACATGGCTCCCGAATTCGCATGCCAGACTGTGAAGATTACTGAAAAATGTGATGTCTACGGATTTGGGATTCTGATTCTCGAGGTGTTGACAGGGAAGAAACCAGTGGAATACATGGAAGACGATGTGGTTGTACTTTGTGACATGATGCGGGGAGCTTTGGACGAAGGCAGGATAGAGGAATGCATCGACAAGAAGCTTCATGGTAATTTTCCAGTGGAGGAAGCTATTCCGGTGGTAAAGCTTGGCTTGATATGCGCGTCCCAAGTGCCATCAAACCGTCCTGACATGGATGAGGTGATTAAAATTTTGGAATTAATCCAATGTCCTTCAGAAAGTCAAGAAGTTTTGGAATGATTTTACTCTTAAAAAAGGTCACAATATATGGTTATCCGGTGAAAGAGGAATCCAGCATGTTCGCTGAATCCATGAAGAAATACATCAGCTTGGAAATCTTTTGCTATTTTATGTCTCTCTTCTATAATCTTTTGAAATAACATTTTGAGCTTCTTATTTTTGTCACATTATATATATTTATTGTGTTTATATTACTGGATTTCTCTTTACCAGAGCATTTTGATTTTAATCTTGCCGTTCTGTTTGTTTTATGCAGCAGGAATATAGTAGTTAAGTTATGATTTGAATTTTCTCCATTTTATCTGCTGCTTCTTGCTTGTTATTAGAATAGAGTAGCCAAAGTTCCCGAGTTCATCGTGATAAGGGTAATCTGGGGTTTGGAAATGCATCTGATCTCACTCTTACGTCTACCTCACAGCTCGAGTTACACTTGAAATGAGCAGACGTGCTCGAAAGGACATTATCAATCAATACGAGTATGTCGGATTGTTTACTGTTGAGTATTGAATTTGGAAACATAGAGGAACACCATGATTCCTTGGTCAGGTTAGTTTAATAATTATTGCTTAAATTTGAAGGCCTACTCGAATGGTTTGAGACCCCCGAGAGGAAATAATCAAAGGGCATTGACATAATTAAATGCCATCACATGGGGGCCTCAAGTGCACTTGTTCCTCTAAAACTGCACAATAGTCCCCTTAAACATGATTTTCTTTGTTATAAAGACTTCAAATTTATCGAGAATAAAATTTAGTTTCTCGACTGGGACACGTCTGAAAATTTCTAATCTTTTATTAAACAGGGCCTGAGACAACTGTAGTAAATTGAGAAGGGGAAAGGGATTGTTGGATTTTGGGAAATGCTAAATTGTTGGCGGGCAAAGGGAAGAAGAAATCACTTATTTATGTGTTAATTGGTTAACTTTATTGGGACAGAATGATATAGCCATGCAACAACTTTGAATTAAATAGGTAAGTTGGGTGGAGCATTAATCTGTCTAAAGGTATAATGTGTGGGGACAAAAAGTAGTAGTGCTCAATTGGGTTAATCATTATGAAGATTAAAGTGAAGCATGCATTTCTTAATTCCTACTCCACAGAGAGAAGGAGAGGGAGAGAGAGAGAGAGAGAGGAGATACAGTATGCAAAGTTAAAGCAGCACTTTTTTAAGCGTCACCTTCACGAGTTGAATGGCTACAACCAACTACCGTTATCGAGTCATGTTGATCTTTTATAAAAATAACTGAAACAAAGGCCCAAATCGGGTCGACTCAGGCCTCACTCTCAACCAGCCCAAACTAGACCACCTAAAATACGGTCCAACTCATTTTACAGCCCTACCCCAATCCAAATGTACTCGTAGAGTATTTGCATGAGGAGAGGAGAGTAATGGACCACGTGAATGGTGACAGGGAGTGAGTCGATAAAAGGAAAGCCATTTGATGTTGGACCAAGTCCATATGACACGTAAAAGCAAATATCACTAGGATGAAATTAATAGGCCAATCCATTTTTTGTCTAGACAGGTCAACTGGGCAATGCCTTGGGCGGCTTCGGAAAGGCCTGACACAGTACACAAACACGATGACTGCCAGGACCATCCATGTTGGCCGCAAAGGCTTCTAGAGTTGGGCTCACCACGAACCATGCAATGGCTGGAAGGTTAGCTACCTTACATGCATGTCTACCCCTAGTTCCCTAACTCAAAGGATAGCCTTCCAGTAGAAATATAAAGTAGCAGAAGAGTGTAAAGAAAACATGACAGAAAAGAGGCTTTAGTAGAAAACACGATCAGCATAAGTGAAATAGACAATAAGCATATGGCAAATTTTTACAACTGCAATCCTTATAAATAATTTATCGCAATAATCACAGTGCCAAATTTTCTATAAATGAAAACTTTCTGGACTCCAAAATTTTTTTCAGTACACATGATGCATGCAAAATTATATGCAAGAAATTCTGTGGGAGAAAAAGATGAGAAATATTAAATACAAAGGGATTCTTCTCATTTTCTATTTCTTTAACCCGTATGTCATGTGTCTTCTTCTTGCAGATTTTCTCCTGATTCCCATTTTTTCAAACATGTTTTGCTAATCATCCCAGTCATTATTCCATCCCTCTCTCTTAGAAGACCTTGAAGTAAGGCCATTTGCAGAGATACTCCTGATATTGTGCCCTCCAGGTGATTTTACTGCAGTTTCCTCATCCCAATCATCATCATCCCAATCCTGATCCCAACCTTCTGCTGTCTCCACATTGACAGCTGAAGTGGATTCTGGCAAGCCCATTTCAAGCTCCTGATATGGGATACCATCGTGCACACTCCTCTTCTTTAACTTGCAGCAAGCCCATGTCCCTCCACAAAGCAAAGCGAATAGAAAGAAGAAGTATGCAACATAAATAGGGGTCACCTGTCTAGAGTAGGAAGAGAACTGCCGGAGGAAGTTCTCTACAGAAACAGAACCATCCAAGACAAACACACAGTTCCCATTTCCGGAACTTAATATTATCTTGCTGCTTTTGCCCAGGTTTGAAGGGATATGAATCTGCAAGTAAACAGGCAAAGAGGAAGTGGTAAATTTAAAAGTAGAAAACATAGCATAGAACTCATATTTGATCCAATGTCTTCCGCTAACTTCAAATAACAGTCATTTGAGTTGAAAGATTGTTAAAATGACAGTTCAGATGAATAATTCAAGAAACTGATTCACAGATTGAAATTTTTTTATAGAATCAAATGGAGAACTCACATCGGTGATATTTCTTTTTCCTCACTTCTATATATATATATATATATATTTGACGATGGAAAGAACGTAGAGATATGACTATAAGATTGCCTCTAATACGTTAAGAGAACAAAACACAATCAACAATAAACTGAATTAGCTAGAGAGTTGTGGTCAATCCTGTGGAACATCTACCAAAGTATTGCCATTTCCACTTCAGCTTTGGTTCATAATATAGCAAAAGAACGTTATCCCAAATGCTAACGGTTGACTGTGTTCATTAAAAAGTTAGGACTCTTCTCACCCCAAATGAAGTAAAGAAATTGCTCAATAATGTTTGGGAAGTACATTTCAAACCTAGGTGTCAGAAAACCTAACAAGAAAGATCAATGATGAAACCTTTGGTAGATTCCAACCTGTAAAAATTACCAAGTGCCAGGGAAAACGAGAAAAATAACACAGGAAATGAAAGGAAATGCTGAATTGATTTCTGGAACTGGAATTACAAAGAAATGTAAAGGAAAAGAACAAGTGACCGATTGAAAGGACTGAGACTCTCCCTAACTGACCCACTCACTGAATTCTTGATATCTTCATCTATCCATCTTATTCTATTATAGGCCCTTGTAACAGATTTTTGGCCACCTCACACCCCCACCTAATGGAATTAGTTGCTGCCGTTCCTCTTGTTCCTTCTAGAACATGTATACTGAATTGGAGGCTTATCAATTACCCCGCCCAATTCAGTCACCTTGTCCTCAAGGTGAAAGGCCGGAAATTGTTGAGTAATGAGGTTGAATGGCTCCCAAGTAGCTTCCAATGGAGATAGGCCCTTCCACTAAATTAACACTTCCAAGTAGTCTGTTGTCAACGAAGCAATCCTGACTCCCAACATAGTTTCTGGTTCAACCATTAACTCCCGGTCCACCCCCAAATTGTTAGGCAACATAGAAGGTAGATGATGTTCTCCTACCACCCTTCGCAACTGCGAAACATGAAATACAGGATGAATACGGGTACCAGGTGGCAGCTCCAACCTGTAAGCAGCTTTCCCCACCTTAGCTAAAATCTCAAACGTCCCATAGTACCGTGGTGCAAGTTTCTCGTTGCTGCGTTGTGCCAATGATTTGCGGCGATAGGGTCGCATTTTCAAGTAGACCTTATCACCAGCTGAGAATTCAACCTCCCTCCTATGTTTATCAGCTGAACTTTTCATCCGTTGCTGTGCCTAGCTCAAATGCAGCTTTAGCTCATCCAAAAGTTTATCCCTTTCGGCCAATTGCTGATCCAATGATGATACAGGTGTCGACCCCTTTTCAAACCGTATTAGAGGCGGAGGCTCTCGTCCATAGACTGTGGAATGGGGTGAGTTGTGCAGACACATGAAATGATGTGTTGTAAGATAGTTCAGCCCATGGAAGGAAACGGAACCACTCTTTCGGTCGAGTTGAAGTAAAACACCGTAGGTATGTCTCTATCCCTCTATTCACCACCTCTGTTTGGCCATCAGTTTGGGGATGATAGGCTGAACTAAACTTCAATTTAGTCCCATGTAAACGGAGTAACTCACTCTAAAATTTGCTCATAAATACCTTATCCCTGTCAGTTATGATTGAGTTTGGTGTCCCATGCAAGCGAACCACCTCTTTGATGAACATGGCAGCTACGGTCGGAGCTGTGAAAGGATGTTTTAAGCCAATGAAGTGGCCGTATTTGCTTAGGCGGTCGACCACTACCAGTATTGAATCGATCCCCTCTGACTTGGGTAGCCCTTCTATGAAATCCATGGAGATGTCCTCCCATACCTTCTCTGGTATAGGCAGAGGTTGTAGCAGTCCTGCAGGTGCTAATGTGGAGTACTTGTGCTGTTGACAAACTTTGCAAGCAACCACATAGTTTCTAATATCCTTCTTCATACCATTCCAATAAAAAGTCCCGACTATCCTCTTGTAAGTCTTAAGGAATCCCCCATGGCCGCCCATTTTACTATCATGGCCTTCTTGTAATGCTAACAAAATAATTGGAGAACCTTTAGGTAGGGTGATCCTGTCCTTATACAATAAAGCCCCACTTACTATAGCAAATCCCGGACAGGACGAAGGGTCCACCCTTATGGCTGATATGATTCGGCTTAGTTCAGGATCTTCTTCCTTTGCTTTTATCACCTCCTCTAACTGTACTGTGTTCGGTATACTAAGGGCCATCAGTGTGGCTGCTGTTCCTCTTCTGGATAAGGCATCTGCGGCTTTGTTTTCCAATCCTGGCTTGTATTCAATATCTAAATCGAAACCCAACAATTTAGATAACCACTTCTGATATTCCACATTTACTAAGCGCTGTTCGAGTAGGAATTTAAGACTTTTTTGGTCTGTTCTAACCACAAAATGCCTCCCCAGCAAATAATGCCTCCACTTTTGCACTACCAGTACGATAGCCATGAGCTCCCTCTCATATATCGATTTATTTTGACTCCTTTGGGGTAGCACCTGACTGAAATAGGCAATTGGTCTCTGATTTTGCATCAAGACAGCCCCTATCCCATGTCCAGAAGCATTAGTCTCAAGTACAAAGGGCTGCGAGAAATCTGGAAGAGCCAAGACTGGTACAGTTATCATTGCCTCCTTCAATTTTGCGAAGGCCGATTCTGCAGCGTCATTCCACCTAAAACAATCCTTCTTTAGTAGTTGAGTTAGCGGCCAGGCTATCTTCCCATAGGACTCCACAAACCGTCGATAATATCCGGTCAACCCCAAGAATCCCCTCAGTTCTTTAAGTGTCTGGGGACGTGGCCAATCCCTCATTGCTGACAACTTGGATTCATCTGCTGCCACCCCCTTTGCTGATATAATGTGGCCAAGATACTCTATCTCCTTTTACCCAAATAGGCATTTCTTTCTGTTAGCAAAGAGCTGGTGCTCTACTAGAGTCTGCAGGACCTTCGTAAATGATCTCGGTGCTCCTCCTTTGTACGACTGTAAACAAGAATGTCGTCAAAAAATACTAGCACATACTTCCGGAGCTGTTCTCTGAAAATTGAGTTCATCAGTGATTGAAAGGTGGCTGGTGTGTTAGTCAAGCCGAAGGCCATGACTAGAAACTCATAATGGCCTTCATGAGTTCGGAAGGCTGTTTTTGGGACATCCTCAGCCTTCACCCGTATCTGATGATAACCAGATTTGAGATCGATTTTTGAGAACACCGTAGCTCCATTCAATTCGTCAGGCAATTCATCGATGACTGGGATTGGGAACTTGTCTGGGACGGTGACTTTGTTCAATGCTCTATAATCCACACAAAATCTCCAACTCCCATCTTTCTTCCGTACTAACAGCACAGGACTTGAAAAAGGACTAGTGCTATGTTGGATGATTCCAGCTGCTAACATCTCCTTAACTAGCTGCTCTATTTCGTTTTTCTGGAAGTGTGGATAGCAATACGGTCTTACACTCACTGGTCCCGCCCCTGGTTTCAAATTAATTGCATGATCCTGAAGTCTCTTAGGCGGCAGTTGAGTGAATTCCTCGAATACTGCTGTGAACTCCTCCAAAATCTCTGCAAAAAACCTCAGGGGGCTGGGCGGGGCAGACTGGGCGGGGCGGACTGGTGACTGACAATGATGCTTCCAAATTCCAGTAGAAGCCCTTCCCCCTGTTCCTTAAAAGCTTTCCACATCGATTTCAATGAAACGGGCATTTTACTCAGGCTAGGATCCCCCTGCAGGGTTACTTTGATCCCCCCGACGTCAAAGGACATAGTTAGAGTATCCCAGTCCACCTGCATTTTGCCTAGTGTCCTCAACCACTGCATTCCCAGAATGATATCCGAGCAGCCCAACTCAAGAGGTAAGAAGTCCTCTTCTATCAACAGCCCCGGCAATTTCAGAAGTACTTGTCGGCATATACCGTCCCCTTTTACTGTTAAGCCCGTCCCCATGGCTACCCCATAGCTTGCGGTGCCTGTCAATGGAAATCCCATCCGTTGGACAAGGTCCATTGAAATAAAATTGTGGAAAGCACCACTGTCAACCAAAACTATCACTTCCTTTTGGCCGAGCATCCCTTTTAGCTTCATAGTACCTAGAGTGGTTAGCCCAACGACTGAGTTGATCGACAACTCTACAGGCTGTCCCGGACCGGGGGTCACTTCTTCAGCGTAAACCGACTCGCCGGCGTTGGGCTCACCTTCGCTGGCCATGGCGGTGTCGAGTTCCTCGTTGTTGACTTCCATTTCCCAAATCACCAAAACCTACAGCTCCTTATTCTTGCACCTATGGCCAATGGTAAATCTGTCATCACAACGATAACAGAGGCCTTTCTCCCTCTTGGCCTGTATTTCAGCGTCGGTCAGCCGTTTGTAGGGAATGGATGACTTGGGGAAAGAATTTGGGCGGTTTGGGGGGAGGTTCAGAGGAACAGTAGGGCGTATTTGGGAGTGATGGGTGTGGGTCGGGTTCTTGAAGGATGATTGTGGTGGATTTGGGTTATGGAAGGGGATACTCTTTGGTTTAATAGGTCCAGCATTCCAGTGGGCTTGTTTAGTTACCATGTTTCAGTCCTCCACCATTTAGGCCACTTCCATTATTTGTTCCAGGCCCAATGGTCTTAACAACAGAACCTCAGCCCTGATATCTCGGTTTAACCCATTAAGGAAGCTGCATGTCAACACTTCCTTTGATATTCCCACTAACGGGGAAGCTAACGTCTCAAAGTGCCGGCGGTAGTCATGAACGGTGGAGCGTTGCCTTAGGGATAAAAATTGAGCACACAGGGACCCCTCTTGAGAAGGTCGGAATCGACGCAGTAGCCGAATCTTCACCTCCTCCCAGCTATTCATAGCTCGACGCTTCTCCTCCCATTTGAACCAGGCTAGGGCTTCGCCGTCAAAGCATACCACAGCTGCCTCGACTTTCTCTTCTTCAGTCAACCGGTTGAGGGTGAAGTATCTTTCCACCCGAAACACCCCACCCATCCGGATCATCCCTGTTAAACACGGGCATCTCCAAACGTCGCACTCGCGGTTCCCCCCTCCAGTCACCTCTTGTTCCTCAGCCAGCACCTTGACTAAGGTCTTGCCGGAGTTGAGATATTCCCGAATCTGCAGTTTCTGTTGGGGATTTTTCAGAAGCCATCCCTTTCTCCTTCCGCCCCCTTTCCTGATTATCCCATGTTTTCATTAATAATTCAAATTTCTCCAGCATCCCTGCATGCATTACTTTGAACTCAGATCTCATGGACTCCAGACCTGCCTGCAGCTCTTGATGATGGATTTCTACTTTCTGTTCTAGTTCCCCCACTCGTTCTGCAAGTGTCATGCTTATGGTTAAGGGTGCTCTGATACCAATTTGGTAGATTCCAACCTGTAAAAATTACCAAGTGCCAGGGAAAACGAGAAAAATAACACAGGAAATGCTAAATTGATTTCTGGAACTGGAATTACAAGGAAATGTAAAGGAAAAGAACAAGTGACCGATTGAAAGGACTGAGACTCTCCCTAACTAACCCACTCACTGAATTCTTGATATCTTCATCTATCCATCTTATTCTATTTATAGGCCCTTGTAACATATTTTTGGCCACCTCACACCCCCACCTAACGGAATTAGTTACTGTCTTTCCTCTTGTTCCTTCTAGAATATGTATACTGAATTGGAGGCTTATCACAAAACCAATATGATGACACTTCATTATAAAGTGTGGATAAGCCACATTGGAACTTGAGGCACCACAATCAGTTTCAATACTTCGCCTTTGGTTAAATGATAAGAATTCTTATTTTATTTCTGTAGCATCTTTAATTAAAAAAACTACACATATTTACACAAAATTTCTTTGTGTTCTAATTCTTCCCCAATTTCTGTGCAAACCTTAAAGTCATAACTGTTATCCGTATTTAACTGCAAAAATATTCCATTTTCTTCTTTTTTTAAAGGGAAACAAAGGATTTCACCTCCTCCCAAAAGAAGGCTCAAACCCAGGTCTTGAGCTTGGTAAGGCTTCACTCTTACTGCAATGAGTGCTAAATGAGTTACCGGAATTTTCTTTAGGTTGATGCAAAACATGCAATAATACTAATGTAAAAATCCCCATTTCTTATCTTATGCGTATATCCTCATTTCTTTCGATGTTCAATGTAAAGACATCTCGTGTTTTATTGATCCGACATTGAATAATATGTAGTATAGCAAGTCTACAAATGCATATTTCTGGCAAGACATGGAATTCTTAATCCATTTCTTAAAAGGAACAATTTCTGGCAAGACATTGAATAATATGTAGTACAGCAAGTCTACAAATGCATATTTCTGGCAAAACATGGAATTCTTAATCCATTTCTTAAAGGAACAATTTTCAGTTTATAGTTCCACATTGAAGGAGCAATTATTAGTGGTGCAGTCGGTTAAGGCACCATGAACACTTTTACGAATTTGATTTCCCCATGCCACCTGACAAAAGAGATATATAATACGAAAAAGAAATTGCTCAACAGCAAATATATTTATTCACACCTTTTTAATTTGGTTGTTTGGTACTTCATAAGCTGATAATCCATTTTCCTTAGAATTGGGGAAATTGACATTAACTTTCAAATTGCTTTCCCCTTCATTTTGCACCAAAATGAACAGTTCTTTGGAACCTGCCAAAATAAATCAAGGAGTTATTTTCTTCAATTGATAACAAATGTCAGTTTGAGTAGAGTATTAGATCCATATATCTACACTATTTCCCCTCAATTCAACTCTTTACCATTAAAGAAGCGGGAGAAAATAAAGAAAAGGTTAATTTATCTCCTTTTTATTTTCTTTTAACAGGATTGAGAGGAAAAACCCACTTCCTTTGTTAGGTAATGCAGCAAGAAGGAAAGGATAGGTTAAGAAGAGTACTTTGTGTTCACACAAGCAAGACAAAATATGCTCGCATAAAAATCTAAAATTACACATGCTTTAAGATACCAATAACTATAGCCTTATTTTCATTCAACCCATCTAATCCATTTAGTTGCTGAATGTTTTTTAAAAGCTATGTGAACAAGGTCCACCGATTTCGTAACCAAAAAGTGCACAGAGAAGTACTGTTATGTGCTTAGGTTGAACAGTAAGGCTCGTTAAAGACTTATTCGGTAGTGATTATGAAAATTGATTTTTTGACCGTTAGAGAGAAAAATGAATCTCACTTGTGAGAGAAGAGGTAAAAAATGACTGTTGGAATAGTGAAATAATAGTAAAAAAATTGATTTTTTTGGGTGAAAAATCAATATCAAACATGCACTAAGTGTCATAGGTAAGAAAGTCTCTCCATGTCTTTGTCGGGTGGGGTTGATCAAGAGTAACCTTTTTGATGTAATGGAAGCCATACTAGACAATCCTAACCAGTCTTACTAGGCAGCAAGAAACCAATACTAGATCTAAAAATTATACCTTAGAAGCTACTTATCTACAATATATTAAAAGAGGGATTGTTGAGAAACTTTTGAATACAAATTTTACCCTTATATATTTACTTAAATGCCCAATATATCCTCATTTGGTTTACAAAAATAAAAATAAAAAATTGAAAGATTGCATTAATATATTATACTTATAATAATGCTACATATATAATTAACTACAGAATACCAAATGATTTAATTTATTTCCTCTAAATAAGATAATTAATAATTTTTATTACTTCAAAAAATTAAGTCAATTAATTTTCACTAAACACAAATGTTACTAATTATTAGTACACAATTAATAAAAACATTATTACATACAATTAAAAGAAATTGTAATAGTACTACATATATAATTAACTTGAAGCCCTTGGTTGAGACCCCCTCTTTTTTTTTTTTTTAGATAATGCATTCATGAATGATGTTTTCGGATGGGGTAAAAAATAAGAAAAAGTTTTGGATTTATGTATAATATTGTTTTATTGAAAAATGTGTGCTTGAAATAAGGTCAAAACACTATTCAAAAACGCATTTTTCCAAAAAAATGGGGCTCAAACATAGGTGAAATGGCATGTTTTAATAAGTTGATTAATATTATATTATAGAATTTATTTAAAAAATATTACTTATATAGTTAATTTTTTTTTTCAAACCTAATATTACGGGCTTGTTTAAGCCACATTGTTTTCAAAAAAATACATTTTTCAACAGTGATTTGATATCATTTTAACCACACATTCTTCAATAAAATAATATTACACGCAAATCTAAAATTTTTCCTTACTTTTTAACCACACATTTCTTATTGATTTGACATGAATAATGCATTTTTTTCTAGAATGTGGCTCAAACATGGGCTACATATTAAAAATAATATTGCATAATAATTATTATTGCTTGCAAAAATTAAGTCGAGATGCATGGCTATTTGTGTTAGTATGTTCACTATGTAATAAACGTATTTAAGACCATTATCTACAATAATTAAAAAGAAAGGATTATTGAGAAACTTTTGAAAATCAATTTTACTATATATATATATATATATATATATATAATTCAATTTCATGTAGCTCCATTTAATTATAAAAAGAAAAAAAATTATAAATTCTATTCTTTCACTTGAAGTACTTAAAATTATATGTTAATCGAATTAAGTTTTAATCACTTAATATTGAAGCTCATCTATATATAATCATATTTTATAATTATAATAGAATAGTTAAGAATCAAATTTGCATTTGAAATTGTAAAAGATAACACTTAAAAGATAAATTATTGGTTATGCAGAAATAGAGAGGATTGTTGTCAATCTTAAATGCCATAATAATTTGGAATTATTTGCCTTAACATATTTGTAACCTCCATCCACGTATCTCACTTCTGAATTAGAAAGATATCTATAACAATATTCAGATCAATTTTAAAATGTTTTTATTTTTTTATTTTTTTTGCTTTAAATATTAGAGAAGAGAATTTTTTTCGGAATCAATTGATTAATAATTCATGCGCTATAGTCGACTTTTATTAAGTTATGAAAATTTCATTTTTTGTCATTGAATTGGTTTGGTATATAATTCAACTTCGAAAGATGCAATAGTAAATTTTTTTTATTTTATGATTAGTAAACTTATAAAAATAATTTAATAATCATTTTAATTGTTCAATTGGATTTTTTTTTTTTCAAAAAATTTTGTTCTAATGTTAAATAAAATAAATAAATATATAAATTTTCATTTTTAATTGAATCTCTTTCTCAATGAATTTGAAATTGACTAATGCATCAATGAAAAAATATATATATTTTTTTTAAAAATTTCTTCCAATTTTTTTTATTAAAATGAATAAAACTAAAAAATGTTTTAAAATTTTTAATGATTATAGCCCATATTATATGAACTAATCAAGTAGTGCATCACCAGATATACCATTGTTTTAATCTCAATTATATAAAAAAGCCCATTTTGGACTACAAGCATTTGAAATCTAAATGCCCATTTGGTTTCATTTTCAGTTTTGAGTTTTGAGTTTATTTTCAGTTTTTTTATTTTAAGGGTCCATTCTAGAATTACCAAAAACGTGTTTAGTTACATTTTGAAAAATTATTTCTTAAAACAACAAACTAGAAAAGAGGTTTGGTTTAAAATTTTGAAAAATAGTTTTATGACATTTTATTCAATGAAATTTGATTATTCAATAAAATTAGAACTATTTTATAAATAATATATAAAATAAAAGTAAATACTACATTGAATTCAAAATATAGGAAATATGAATAAAAATTCAAGAGGAAATAATATTCCAATATGTCTATGCTTTGTAATGACCATTAACAAGGCTCAAGGACAAAAAAAAGTCTACTGTTGGAATATACATTAATTTTTTGAACATGTATTCTTTCATGAGCAATTATATGTCACACTTTTTAAAGGAGTTTCAATGCAAATAACAAAAGTCTTGGTAACGAAGAAAATAAAAAGAAGAAAAGTAGTGAGACGTTGACATAAATTATTGTGTATAAAGAAGAGTTATTGTAATCAATACATTTTAGTTTATTCAACATTTTCACATTATATACATAATTTTGTTAAAAAAGAAGAATAAAATTATATATATATATATATATATATATATATATTCTTTTTGATAATTTTAAATTTTCTCTAATAATATCAATTATCTCAACTACTTTCAAAAATTGTATCAATACTCAAAAGTATTCCGTTTATCATTCATCATTTACATAAGACATGCAATGCACGTGCTTATTACTCAGCCAAGTTAAAAGGCATACTCTTCTAATAATAATAAAAAAAAAAATGAAAAAAATGCTTTCCCTCTATTAGAATATAAGAATGGAAGTCAAAATGGGAGAGAGGAAGCTCAACCGTGTGGCACAAAACAGTGAGACACATTCATCAATTTCCTTAAATTGTTCCTAGGCTTGCAAGTGACATACTTCTTCTAGCCGTTCTTATTGTCTTAAGTCATCCTTTTTTTATAAGCTATTAATTGATTTTGTGCTTGCCCTAAGGCTAATGGATGAACTGCATGCTCTATTATTAGGATAAAATTGTAAATAGATTGTACCCTAAGCACTAATCCTAAAGAAAGCATTGCATAGAGTGTACCCGCCCTCCCGCCTGCCAAAGGGCAAATCGAGTGATTCCCCTCATAGGGGATCGTAGCTAGCTATAGTATCAAAAGATTCTTGACACAACAGGACCTTGAATTGTTAGTTAATATTATTCTGAAAGGTGACATTTCCTGATTAGAAAAAGCAAAGCTGTAATATAACAATTAAAGTGAATTGAATGTCGTATTATCTCCTTTCAACATTTCTCAGAAGTTCAAAGAACACTTTTATAGTCAAGAAAGGTAGTAGAGCTTGTATATCACAAGCGGCACATAAATTAATGGCATATTACTCCAGCAACTAAAATGTTTCGAGAGACCATTGAACATATTTCAAAAAGCTACAGCCTTCTATACGATAATGTATTGAACTTCAGTTGGCTTCTGATATATTTCAAGAGATTAAATCATGTAAATAGCCTAACGGAAACAAATCCAAGATTCATTACCTTGTACGATCAGGGATTCAGAGATAAAGAATTAAGGTAGTATTCTTCGGCAGAACATAGTACCTCAGTATTAAAAAAAAAAAAAAAAAAAAAAAGATTGAAACCTCACATTTGATGAATATGAACAGATATGAATATAAGCTATAACGAAGAAAGTTTCTACTGGGTTAACTGAGCCTATACTTGTGATTAATTCAGTGTTTTCCATAAGCAACTTATTCATATAGTTTGTTTCATTAGGTAGGTAGTGCGACTGTTTTCTGACACTTCATATACTTGAAAGGATTCAGATCCATTTTATAGATTATGTCAACCTAAGATACCATTAATATTGTTTCAAGTTTTTATATGCTCTTTGTACTGAACAGAATGCGTGGGCATCCTTCCATACATGTAGGAATATTTATCACCCTGTGCAATGCAATTGCAAGCCTCAAATTATCCTTTTCAATAAGTAAAAATATCACAAAAAAACTGCCTTATTTGAAATTTACTCTCTCATAATACAACCTAACTTAATATTCCAAGTTGTACCTGTTACCATCACACACACACACACACACACACACACATATATATCCGTGCAAATCAAATAAACTAAGAGGAATGATATTTTAGTTCTTTAAGGTTATACTCAAAACATTGAACTCAAAGTACTAGCTTGTAAGAGAATAACATGATCTGAAATGGGAAAAGCTTTACCCTTTTTGGAGGTATAAATGCAAGCAAGCATAGCCTCGTCTCTGCAGCTCCTCTGTGATCCCTCACAACTATCATTACTGCCCAACTGCGTTTTCGTGATATTTTCCACCTTCCCCTTCCCTTTATCGTCCAATACACCTTTCTTCACACCATCCGGTTGGCTTGAAGTGCCCGTATGGTTTCTATTTTTATCAATATCATCGTCCTTTTTCTTGAAGCCCTTCGAATCCACAGTTGACGAAGTATTGTTCTGCTTACTAACCTCGGATTCATTGTGCTTATCTTTCTCAGACTTTCCAGCATTTACAGGACCACTGACAGGACTTACCAACGGCGAAACCTAGATCAAATTTATTCCCGATCAATAATTTCAATTTTTGTCGAAATAAGAACTTATACACAACACAAACAAACTCATGTACACACAGAGAGGCAAAGAAATTTACCTGTAAATTTGTGGAAGTGGTGTTTTTAGAACCGAGTATTAATCTCCGGATATTAAACATTAAAGATGCATTGCTAGTGTTTGAGACAATTAATAAAATGAAAATAGCGGCAATAAATCCATGTTTATCCATCGCTCAAAAGCTTCTGAATTGAATAAGCTATTTCTTCACCAAAACGAAGCTAAAGAGCTCATTTTTCCACCAGAATTTTGGGGTAATTTGTTTAATTCGTGCGCTAAGTAAAAAGCATATACTGTACGCAAAGAAAATGAAATAAAATTAGAAGATTATGATACAAATCAATTTGGGAATACAGAAATTGACTTGAACCTCGAACTCGATATAGGGTTTATGTGTTGCGGATCTGACCGGGGAAGAATATGTAAATTTGAGATGATAGTGAGGGCTTTGCTGACTTTTTGCTACTAGGCACTCGGATCCAAATAAGTTAACAATTAATTCTGAAATTTAATTCAAAATTAACAATTAATTTGACCTATGTATTTTACGAGATTCACAATTTTCTAACTATACATTTCATTAATTTATAAAATTTTCGTTTACAAACATCAGGAGTCTAAACATCGAAACCTATTTTAAGGGCTGAAGATCTTGTTTGACAAATATAATTTGCAGATAAGCCACACATTATGTAGGTTCCACGATTATGAGGTATGAATAGAAGTGTTGAATAAGTCAAGTCAAGTTGGTCAATTCAACCTACCACGCGAGCCAACTTGTGCTTGCGTGTAGAGCGAGCCAATCTGGCTTGCTTTACAAATTTTGAGTTCGACTCACCCCCTAGTTCCTTGGTGAGGTTTACAAGCCATTTGCAATTTTTATTTTTAAACTAAAAATTACACCTACCCTCTCCAAGCTACAACGAAGACGTAAATTTGTAAAGATATTGTAAATGTCAAAAAAAAAATAATAATAATAATTTTCAGAAGAACAATAAAGCCATGTTTGATAGGGCGAATTTCCATTGAATTTCCACTTATTTTGTGGTGTTTGATAGCAAAATTTTACATGGAATTTGGTTTTCTTGAAAATTGGAAATTTCTTAGTTTTCTAGGGTATTGCTTTTTTTTTTTTGCGATGGAAACAAATTCTATCCCTAATTGTAAAAAAATATTTTCATTTAATTGATAATTTCAATGTAAAATAAAATCAAACGAACACCAAAAAATAGACGATTTGCTTTGCTCTTTTTTTTAGCAATGGAAACAAATTTTATCTCCAATACCAATAAATTCTATCCTTTTAATTGATAATTTTCATGTAAAACAAATCAAACGAACACCAAAAAATACTTTTATATCAACATTTTTCACGTGGAAAATTGTACCAATCAAATATAATAATTGACAATTCTCAGTAAAACAATTTCTAAACAATTCAATTCGTAATCCTAAACCCAAATTTCATTTTTGTAATCAAACGAACCCTAAAATTGTAAAATTTTCCTTTCTCGGAATGGGGGACTGACTATAATAAATAGACTAAGTTAAAATTGTACAAGAAAGAATATTTTGTGTACAATTTTTTAAAAAATAGATGAAATAAATATAATTTATTAATAAATAAATAAATAAAATATACTTATAATACTACCTTAATAGTTAGCAAGTGTACATATGAAAATATACCGGAAATACGCTTCTTCTTGAAGCAACTTGTTCAAACTAATATGAGTTTCTATTCGGGTTGTATTATTGCCCAAGTCTTGTGATACATCTTGATTTAACATATGATTTCTTATAATTGCCCTTATGTTAGTAAGTGCAGGGTCGTACCCGTGCTTCGCGGGGCCTGAGGCGAATTTCGAAATTTGGGCTCTACACCCTAAGTCGTAGCAAACAATCCCTTTTTAAAAAAAATAAAATAAAAAATTAGAAGTTTACGGAATTAAATATGTTAACTTAAATCAACAATAAAACAATAAATAAATTTTTCGATGTTCCTTCATTCTCTTCTCATTAAAGTATTTATTCGTTTCTTTTGAACACATGGACATAGTCGGTTTAAAAAAAAATATTGGGCCCCCTAAAATTCTGGGCCTGAGGCGGAGGCCTCTTGGGCCTTCCATCAAGTCCGGCTCTGAGTTAGAGTTAAAAAAGTCACGTATTGTGAAGAAGTTTTGGGCTATATTGAACAATATCAAACATTGATAAAGATGTGCTTTCCACCATTGAAGTAAATAAAATAATTTGACCCTACTGATGCTGTGTTCCATATAGGTGCTCCCAACATATAAGTACTGTATACATTTTGAACTCAAGAAAAGTTAAATCTACATAGTTCAAATCGGAATACTAATTACACAATTCTTTATTTTTTTATGGTCGCGAGTATATTTTATTTCAGCTGTAAAATTTAAATCACTTGGAAATTGGAATTAACTAAAATCAATGTTTCATCCCATGCAATTTAAGATGAGTATCAAACAATCAAACTAGAAAAAAATAATTGGTACCCACCGAAAAGTATTTTGAAAATGTTTTCATTGTAATACATATTTGGGATAACAAAGAATCTTCACCCCTACATTGTAAGAAGTCTAAACAAATGTTTAATAAGAGCATTAAAAAAAACTTCACTAGTGCTTAACATAAAACGAGCACCCGTGCTCGTTAGATCATACCTCTCTATAAATAGCTTCATTTCAAAATTGATGAAAAAAAATAGGTATTCTCATTATCTATCTCAACCTGTGTCGTTGCTATAAAATCATTTCGCGCAATTTGAACAGCAAGGACAATGTTTTAAGTCAACTCATAATGCGTATCAGAACTTCCGATCACTTAAGCATTCCCTAGTGATGATGAATTTGTTTCAAATGGGAACAACCGATAAAACTGCAACGATTTTCGAAAGATGCGGCAATGAAGAAAGCACATTGTTCGACCACTATGAGAGGCTCTCTTTTGAGTTGCAGCCGAAATAGGCATACTAGGAATAGCACGTCGGAGCCAAGTTAGCAACAACTACCATTTTTGGTAACGAACCTGGTTCAATAAAGACATAATAGAGCAGACATCGAAGAAACCAAGATTTCAATCTCTTCTATCATGAAAAGTGTCTTTTAGATATCGCAACAAGTATTTTATCTACCATCACTGCTTTATTTTGTATTAGGAGGAAGAATGACTGCAGTTATTTTTAATGGATAATCGAAGGTGTTCATTGTTACAATGGGGGCTTTTTTTTTTTTTTTACAAGGTGTCCAATTCTTGACTAATCCTTGGGTCTGTGATCCGGCCCCTCTTCACACAGTCCGGTTAATCGCAGGATGTGCCTCCGACTGGCCAGGGTCCGAGCGCTCCCCACCTGGTCTGACAAAGTGCCAAGCAAGCCAATCCAAGTTGCACCTTGCCTTCCAAGAATAATCCTTGCCTTCCAAGTTCCCACTTGCCTTCCAAGAATAAATTCTTGCCTTCCAAATGTTCCCTTGCCTTCCAAGAATAAATCCTTGCCTTCCAAGAGCCCCATGTTTCGAACTCACGACCTCTGCTCTGCCAGGTTTGACAGCGTCCGTCCTTTGCCAGTGGAGAAGTGCCTTAGGGGACAATGGGGGCTTTTAAGTTAACTTGAGATAACATGGCGGACTACTGAGAAATAGACAAGAACCGTGTTTGTGTCCGTTAGTGGCTTTTTCAGCCTTGACATTGTGTATGCCCATCATCGTGAGTGTCATTAAGTTTTGTCAATCCTTTGTCCATTGTCGTTTGGATGATGTCACTTTAATAACCCAGATTTTGAAAGGCTTTTTGATTTTAAGTGGCTTTATGAAATTTTCAATTTTTATTTATTTATTATTTTTTAATTGTGGCTATTTCACTTATCTTTAGTGCTGGACATCCTCCACAGCATGTAGAAGTATAGCAAAATGTGTGTTTCTCTTAGTATGTGGCATCTATCTTTCCAGCAAATCAAGTATTTGGTTATGTGCAGTCGATTGGTATCCAACTATCTCTCGGTTAATGTAATCGAACATGAAAGTATGATATTCATAGCCTCTTTCTTCTGTTTCATGAACTTCTCTTTCACATCAGTTGTTTTCCTCCTCTGCAAAAGGCAAGGATGGATCCATAACCTCTAAAATAAGTTCAAAGGCATGTCTTCATGTTTTGTGATCTTTGTGGCCAATTCAATCATGAGATTTAATGACAGAAGACAAGCACTTGAAAATCATTCACCCAGGCTAGTTGGGATGCCTTTGCAAAAGAAGATTCTCAACATTAAAGGACGTAGTACTAGGTCCAGAATTAGACTTGAGCTTTTGTGAACAGAACCAAATATTAAGAAGAATAAATCTCCTCTACCAGAAAATGATCGACATGTTGGATGACAGATGCTCACATTTGCGTGGGACCCGAGCCGACCCCATATGAATAAAAAATGCAAAAAAATGAAGCTCCCATCCCTTCCTGTGTCAAAAAGGGTGTAAAGCCCTTTCTGTACGACCAGCACGGTTGTATTAAGAATGGTCATTCAGAACACAACAGTAGCAGAAGCAAGGTGTGGGATATAGTTACTAGGGGGAAGAGTTCGGAGACATGAAGAAAAATTCCTGTTGACAAGTTCCTATCCATTTGTTAGACATCCAAAGAAGGAAGGAGAATAAAATATATCATGTGACAATGTAGAGAAACAACTGCATATTATTAACAGGACAGTGTAACAGAAATCATCGAATGGTTGTCTGCTGACTTGTAGATAAGTGCAGTTCACAAGGGGGAAAAGAAGGCATTAGTCGAATAGACTTAGAGCTCACAAAAACTCATTTTTTCAACCAGGTTTGCTACTATAATACATTTCATTTTGATGCAGTATATAATAAACTAATGCCTAAAAATACAAAAAATAATCTTTTCCGAGGCATTCTGAAACTGTAAGGTGCACAATCCATTGACATGAAAACTATGATTGTCGAAAGAAAATACACCTTTAGTTACAAAGAAAACACTTCTCCATCCCAAACATGTAATCTATTATTTTAATATGGGGAGGCAGGTCGGACTATGAGATTTTGAGTGTGACATTTTAAAATGATGCCCTTCATGTAATTAAAAATTATAGTTAGAATTTTTTTTTTTTTTTTGCCAATAATATTATTTCATTGCAAAAATATGCATTTAAATATTTCTTTATTTTTTTAGATGTCGTGAATAAGAAAAGAACAAGTAAAGCTCTAAAGTACTTCTCAAACTTCATCAAAATTCATTTCATTAAAAAAGAATCATCCAAGAGTCATTATTTGTTTGTTTGTCTTTTCACATATCACAAATGGCAGAACCAAAAGGCAAAACTCAAAAGCGAAAGAAATGGAATGTAATCACTTACCAATCACCGCGCCAACAAAAGCTTACCCTTCTAGAAAATAAAAACGAAATAGCAATTAACAAGTTGATGTTGGAAAAAATTCCAACTTTGGGGCCACACATGTACATTTATTAGAATGTGTGGTGCTATTTTAAAGTAAATATAGTCGATAAAGTGATCCATTGAATTTAATTTTGGACTAATGGGTATAAAATTTTATGGGATTAAAGTGTAGAGACCAGAAGGTGTTATTTTGAATTGATGAGGGGTCGATTTGAAATAACTTAAAGTTAATAACTGCCAATAGCAGTTATTTTAAAAGTGGTTATGGTCCCCAATTTGAACGTGATTTCTTTTGATGACATCTCTGCATCCCCATCAACAGAGACTTTTCAAGAAAACCAAAAGGAAGGAAAATCACGTATCAATTGGAAGATCAAAACCCAATTAAAGCAGTAAGATTCATGGATCAAGGTATGTTTCCGCACTTTTTGTTGTCTCTTTGATTTCAACATGGAATTTATGATTTTATG
>NC_036249.1:25133047-25175908 GCF_002742605.1 Olea europaea var. sylvestris | reverse complement strand
AGATTTTCAAATTTAACTATTTGGATTCATTATTGTTGAATTTGAGAATTGTTTGGCATATTATTTATGGTTATAGATTTAGATTCAGTAAAAGGTTTTGGAATCTAAAGTTTTGAAATTTCATTGTTGTTTAAAAAAAAAAAAAAATTTAACTGGATCTGGCCGGCGGCGGTGTGGCCGCCGGCGCTTGCTGCTGCATTTTGTAGCAGCGTGCAGGCAGCAGCCCGGGCGCTACTGCCAACGGCGCCGGCAAGGCCAGAGCTGTGGCTTCTGGCCGGCACCGTTAATGTGAGAGAGAGAGAGATGCAGCCGGTGGATTTTTGGGGGTGGGGGCCTGAGGTGCAATTTTTGTAATCTCAGGTCCTTGCTTGCAATTTCTAATTAGGGTTTTAAAATTAAAATTTTAAATTCAGTCCCTAAACTTTGTTATCCATCCAAGTTGGACCTTAAGGTTATGGGTTTAATAATTCAGCCCCTAGATTTTGAAAAATTATTTAATCTGGGCCATTAAACTTTTGAATTTTGCAATTAAAGTCCCCAAAGTTCATAATTAATTAAAATCAGCCCTTAAAGTTTTAGAATTTTTCAAATTTTGATCCCTAAAGTTTTGAATTATTAACCCTTAGGTCCCTAAACTTTCTAAAGGCATCTAATAATGAAAAATTAGTGATTCTCTCTCTATAATTTCGGTACTAAAGACTCCCTTAAGAGGAATAATTAAGATTTAATTATGTGGAACAATAAAATTCAAATATTTTGGTAATTTATTCATAATAAATTAAGGTTATCTAGCATTTTTAAATAAACTAATTGAAACAATATGTCGTCAAAGTGACCTCTTTTGTGTAGATTGGTTTATTTGGATGTTTAGATGTGTGTGTGTTTCTTCATGCGGGTATTAGCCGGCCCAAAGGAAGGTTAATACTTGGCCGAATTACATACATACTTGTGGTGGTGAATGTGTAACAATTATAAGGTTTCCATGTAAATAATAAATCAATCTAAAGATAGGTTTATTATTTGACAGGAGTTATTGTCAATGTTCGATCACTACACCGAGAGTACCACTTGCAATTAGTATTACTGTCCAAAGACTTGATATTAATGTTGCACTAGGTATCTTGAGATGGGACTTACCATTATTTGAATTTATTGTTCATTAAATATGGATATGAGCATAATTAATCATTTCTTTCTGTTCTCTCTACAGCTAGTTCATCTGCTACTACAATATCTGCTAATGTCAATTCAATTCCCATACTTAATGGAACAAACTTCAAGGATTGGAAAGAGAACATATTGATTGTTCTTGGCTGCATGGATCTTGACCTTGCACTTCGGGTTGAGGAACCCACTCCTCTTACGGAAGAAAGTTCTCCTGATGAAAAGAGGAACTTTGAGAGGTGGGCTCGCTCAAATTGCATGAGTCTAATGATCATTAAACGCGGCATTTCGGAAGCCTTTAGAGGTGCAGTATCCGAAGGGATAAATAATGCCAAGGAGTTCCTTGTCGAAATTGAGAAGCGTTTTGTGAAAAACGATAAGGCTGAAACAAGCACGCTTTTGCAAAGCTTGATTTCAATGAAGTACAAGGGCAAGGGAAACTTAAGGGAGTACATCATGGAGATGTCTCATATTGCTTCAAAACTTAAAGGTCTGAAGCTCGAGCTATCTGATGACTTGCTCGTTCATTTGGTATTGATCTCGCTTCCTGCACAGTTCAGTCAATTTAAGGTCAGTTATAACTGCCAGAAGGAGAAATGGTCTTTAAATGAGCTCATTTCATATTGTGTGCAAGAGGAAGAAAGGTTGAAGCAAGAAAGAACTGAAAGTGCTCACTTGGCAAGCACTTCTAAGGATAAGGGCAAGAAAAAGAAGAAGGAATATGAAGCTGCTCCTAAGGGTCCAGCACAAAAGAAACGAAAGGAAGACAAAGATACTTGTTTCTTTTGCCATCAGTCTGGACATATGAAGAAGGACTGTGCCAAATATCACGCATGGCGTACAAAGAAAGGTACACTTCTTACTTTGGTCTGTTCTGAGGATAATTTAGCTTCAGTACCTAGAAACACTTGGTGGATAGATTCTGGTGCTACTACTCATATAAGTGTTTCTATGCAGGGCTGCCTGAACTACCGAAAGTCAAGTGATGATGAAAGATACATCTATGTGGGTAATGGCAAATCGGTGGAAGTTGATGTAATAGGGACTTTTAGGTTGTTATTAAGAACTGGTTGTTATTTGGATTTGAAAGACACTTTCGTTGTACCATCTTTTAGACGGAATTTAATTTCTATTTCTTCGTTGGACAATTTAGGTTATTGTTGTTCATTTGGAAACAATCAGTTTAGTCTTTCTTTAAATTCCAATATTATTGGTACTGGTTCATTATCTGCATATGATAACCTGTATTTGCTTGATATTATTGCATCATATAATGAGACCTTGCATGTGGATTCACGTGGTACTAAACGCAAATTAAATAAAGAAAATTCTGCAACATTATGGCACAAGCGCTTACGTCACATCTCAAAAGCTAGAGTTGAACGACTTGTGTCAGATGGTATTTTGGATTCCCTTGATTTCACCAATTTTAATGTTTGTATCGAGTGTATCAAGGGAAAACAGACCAAAACAAGGAGATTAGGTGCTAAAAGAACTTCAGATATCTTAGAATTGATATACACAGATATTTGTGGACCATTCCCTACAGCTTCTTGGAATGGCCAACAATATTTTATATCATTCATAGACGATTACTCACGTTATGGGTACATATATCTCATACATGAAAAGTCTGAGTCACTGGACGTGTTCAAAGCTTTTAAAGCTGAGGTTGAGAATCAACTCAACAAAAGGATAAAAAGCGTTAGGTCTGATCGTGGTGGTGAGTACTACGGCAGATATGACGGTTCAGTTGAACAATGTCCAGGACCATTTGCTAAATACCTAGAGGAATGTGGAATCGTCCCACAATACACCATGCCAGGATCGCCTAGCATGAATGGTGTAGCTGAAAGACGAAACAGAACTCTTAAGGACATGGTAAGAAGTATGATTAGTCATTCCACCTTACCAAAATCACTCTGGGGAGAAGCATTAAAGACTGCAACTTATATTTTGAACAGAGTACCAACTAAGGCTGCTGCTAAAACACCTTATGAACTTTGGACAGGCAGAAAGCCTAGTCTAAAGCATTTTCACATTTGGGGATGTCCAGTTGAGGCTAGGCCTTATAGGCCACATGAAAAGAAATTGGACTCCAAAACAATTAGCAGCTATTTTATTGGCTATTCTGAGCGATCCAGGGGCTATAAATTTTATGATCCCACACTTAAGTCAATTTTTGAAACGGGAACCGCAACATTTTTTGAGGATGTTGAGTTTGGGGAGAGAAATAAGGTTAGAGACATTGTCTTTGAGGAAGAAGTTGAGGAAGGATCGGTTTCGATTCCTACTATTGCTTTTGACAATGTACAGGTTTCTATACCTATTGTTGATCAAGAAGCATATCCAGAACCTCAACCAGACAAAGTTGAAGTACCTCCCATCCAAAATGAGGTAATTATTCCATAAATACAAACTCAACAACCTCAAGAGCCAATACCATTAAGGAGATCCACGAGAGAGAGGAAAAGTACTATTTCAGATGATTTCATAGTATTTCTCCAAGAACATGAGGAAAATAATGGAATGGTGAGAGATGATCCAATCAATTTCCATCAGGCCATGCAGGGTTCTAACTCTCAAAAGTGGATTGATGCCATGAATGAAGAGTATAAGTCTATGCAAGACAATAAAGTTTGGGATCTTGTCCCATTACCTGAAGGTGTAAAGCCCATTGGTTGTAAATGGATTTTTAAAACCAAGAGGGATTCAAATGGTAATGTGGAAAGATATAAGGCTCGTCTTGAGGCTAAAGGCTTTACCCAAAAGGAAGGTATTGACTTCAAAGAGACTTTCTCTCCAATTTCAACGAAAGACTCTTTAAGGACAATTATGGCACTTGTTGCGCACTTTGACCTTGAGTTACATCAGATGGATGTCAAGACGGCGTTTCTCAATGGCGACATTGATGAGACAATTTATATGGTGCAACCAGAAAACATTGTGTCAGGAGACTCGAAGAAAATGGTTTGCAAATTAAAGAAATCCATCTATGGGCTCAAGCAAGCTTCCCGTCAATGGTATCACAAATTTCATCAGGTCATTATCTCATTTGGTTTTGAGGTAAATGTCGTTGATGATTGTGTGTATCACAAGTTTAGTGGGAGTAAGCATATTTTCCTGGTTTTGTATGTTGATGACATACTGCTTGCCACTAACGATATAGGCATGTTGCACGAAACCAAGAGATTTTTATCAAAGAATTTTGAGATGAAAGATCTTGGTGACGCCTCTTTTATATTAGGGATTCAGATACATCGGGATCGTTCTCGAGGTATTCTTGGACTGTCACAAAAGAGCTATATCGATAAAGTACTTAAGAGGTTTGGCATGCAAGACTGTAAACCAGTTGACACCCCTGTCGCTAAGGGAGACAAATTTAATCTCAAACAGTGCCCACAAAATGACCTTGAAGCTAAGGAAATGCAGAAGATTCCCTATGCATCAGCTATTGGGAGTCTAATGTATGCTCAAGTATGTACATGCCCATACATAGCATTTATTGTTGGAATGCTAGGCAGATATTTAAACAACCCTGGGATGGATCATTGGAAGGCAGCCAAAAGGATTATGAGGTATCTAAAGAGAACAAAGGATTATATGCTCACATATAGCAGATCAGATCAGTTAGAGATCATAGGGTACTCCGATTCTGATTTTGCTGGATGCCAAGATAGTAGAAGATCCACATCAGGTTATATTTATCTGCTAGCTGGAGGAGCTATTTCCTGGAAGAATACCAAGCAGACACTCATAGCTTCTTCTACCATGGCAGCAGAGTTTGTAGCATGCTATGAGGCATCTAATCATGGAATATGGCTGCGAAATTTTGTCACTGGGCTGCGCATTCTGAATGGCATAGAAAGACCACTAAAGTTGTATTGTGACAACAACTCAGCAGTTCTATATTCTAACAACAACAAGAGCTCATCTAAATCAAAACATATTGACATTAAATTCCTGGTTGTGAAGGAAAGAGTACAGAGTGGACAGATTTGTATAGAGTACATTGGAACAAACTCCATGATTGCGGATCCGCTTACTAAGGGATTACCACCCAAAGTCTTTCATGAGCACACCGCTCATATGGGTGTTGTACTTTTTGAGGATATCATGTTTTAGTGGGAGTTTATATTATTGCTTTATATATGTTTAGTTCTTTGAACACATTTATGTATTTGGATATTTTCTGTACAGAAATAAAGTATTCAGTTCATTCCACTCTGTTATTATGTTCAGTACTAATCTCACTTAAGAAATAAGGTTGGACCAGTTGGAAATAGACATGTTCGGATCACATAACATGTAATTTTCATGCTACACTCCCATAATTGATCTATGTCATTTGGTTGTATGGGTGTACGTGACCATTGATAGATTTAGTCACGCGAAATGTGACAAAAATCGCTTTGATCCTACATCGATGTAACTAATGGACGAGATTGTTTGGAAATACCTTTAATAACTATAGCACAATTTTGAGCTCATAAGTTTGTGCACATTTATAATGTAACATGTGTTGGCCCAGTGGGAGATTGTTGGAAAAAATTCCAATTTTGGGGTCACACATGTACATTTATTAGAATGTGTGGTGCTATTTTAAAGTAAATATAGTCGATAAAGTGATCCATTGGATTTAATTTTGGACTAATGGGTATTAAATTTTATGGGATTAAAGTGTAGAGACCAGAAGGTGTTATTTTGAATTGATGAGGGGCCGATTTGAAATAACTTAAAGTTAATAACTGCCAATAGCAGTTATTTTAAAAGTGGTTATGGTCCCCAATTTGAACGTGATTTCTTTTGATGACATCTCTGCATCCCCATCAACAGAGACTTTTCAAGAAAACCAAAAGGAAGGAAAATCACGTATCAATTGGAAGATCAAAACCCAATTAAAGCAGTAAGATTCATGGATCAAGGTATGTTTCCGCACTTTTTGTTGTCTCTTTGATTTTAACATGGAATTTATGATTTTATGAAAGGATTTTATGAATATGGTTCCTTTCAAATTTATGCAATAGTTGACAACTGGCAAAATAAAATAGCAATGTTACGATTAGATTGTACCAATGTAAAGTAAGCAATAAAGACTCATGATAGAGTTTCTTCTCTTCTCTATTTGTTTGTTCTTCATGGCTTAAACGGTGGGAGAGACGAAAATGTTGAAATGGGATATAAGGTTAGCTTTTCACTTTAATAATTTGGATTTTGGGCTACTTGGACTATCTCCAAGTGACTCTTTAAACACGAGATATTATCTATTTTAAAGAGTCAACTCTTAAAATCATGCTGCAAAGAGACTCTTTAAATTAACATTTTAATTTAGAGAGTGTGTTTGACTCTTCAAATTTGAAGAATCAAACTCACTCTCTATGATTAAATTTATTCAAAATGTTTCAATTTTTAATGTAGGAAAATAATAAAATAATTTAGAGAGAAACTAGTTAGAATAAAAGATAGAGAAAAATAATAAATATTTTTTAAAAATTAGTAAAATTAAGTATTAAATATGAAGAGTTTGTTAGAGTACTTCAAATTTTAATTCTTTAAATTTATAGATGCTATCCAAATGTTAGAATAAAAAAATAGAAAGTCTCTTGAAGATACTCTTATTGTTTTGTTGGATTGGTAATTGATTAATAAAATATTTTAAATATATATGTACATATAACAAAAAAAAAATTAGGTGCACTTACAATACCAATGTCGTGTGCGGTCGCTCACTCGTGCACTCTCAAGACCGCTTTGTATGGAGGGAGCTTAGAATGAACATATGATCAAAAAAGCTACATCTTTAAACTATAATGCCCATAATACATGAAGTTTCAACTGTAACACTTATTCAATTCCTTATCAGAACTGGCAAAGTCGCTATTGTCTGTCAAATAACTTAGGCATCAACAGCTTCCATCAGAGAGAACACACAAACAAATTTATAGGAGATTCAGCAAAGAAGAATTCTTATTATGAACCTCCTATATATCAGGTTAAGCCCCTGTTTGAGTATCTTTACTTCAAAACTCATTATTTTTCATACTCATTTATAAATTTACATTCACATAATAAAGTATTTGTGTGTAAACCCAACATTTTTTCCTAATTTTTAACCATAAGTTCTCCCAAAAATCACTATTTAAAACATCATTTTTCCCCAATTTCTCTTTTATAATGGTCATCAAACAGAGGCTACATAAGAGTTCGTACATCAGTTAGAACATGTTCGAGAACATAATGGAGAATGTAACAGTGAACATATTTCTACTTAAAGAGGGCAGTAAACAAAATATTCCATCAAGTTTATTATTCACACATTATACAGAACAATTTAGACAATCGAATTGTACATCAACTCAATGAAATACTTAAAACATTACAGAAAAGTCGAGCATAATTCAAGTAGGTCTAATGTTCCAAAAAAGTAAAAATCATCTTTAGATATACATCTTATATTCTAATAAACTCCAAACCTAGCCTCTCTTTGGAAAGAATTTATAAACTGTTAATTTGTTAATAGATATAAATAAATGATGAATAAGTGGCTAGTACTTGTAGGTCATTGGAATGTGGCTGAAAATGAAGTTTGAAGCTAAACAACTAAATATGCCCAAGTTTACAGAAAACTCGATCTTTGTTTGAGCCTCATTCTTCTAAAATTCATTTTTTCATAACTCATTTTCACCTACAAATTCTTCAATTAAATAATATTACACGTAAATCCAAAACTTTTCATTAATTTTTAACCACAAATTCTCCATCAATCCATTATTCAAAATTCATTCTTCCCCCAAAATGAGTCTCAAACAAGGGCTCGCTTTCCTATCAACATAAACTTACCCCAGTGTTACTTAGTAGGATACCATATAGTAGCCATCTTTATCACAATATATCAACAAAATAAAGGAGACTCTTGATAAATGTATGTTATACACTTATTTGGACTTTAAAATATAGATATGTAACAGTTCTTTTACGTAATTATAGTCAAATTTATTGTTTAATTTGTTTATTAGGTAACACAATGATTGGAAGTGGAACTTAAATAAAGAAATGAAAAACGACAAAAATGGCGACCTACAAAGAGATACTTTGAAATTGTTTAATGATCGAATTGAAAATATCCAATGATTGATTTGGTCCACAAAAGATGCTTTGAAATTGCTACAAGTTAATTGGATGCAACTAGAAGTGATAAAGGATTAGAATATGATCAGATTATTACCATAAATTGACTTTCAGTCACACGAGATATCTTTCAGATTTTTAGTAAAATATTGAGACCCATTTTTGACATAATAAATGTCCGAATTGAAAAAATTCTTCCACTATCAAAATTGTAGCCCTTTGAGTTAGTTTTTCAATGTACTTTGAATTGCCTCAATCGATTATCATGAAAGAAAGTTATGATCAAAATATCGACTATTGTGTAGATGCAAAAAATTCGTGCACGGAGGCAACTTTCTTTATTCAATTGGAACTCTTTTGAAAACTAATTTGGACGTGATTTTCAACTAATTTTCCACTCCTATAAATAACTAATAGCAATGTTCAAAAGACATCTCCTACACCTCTTATATATATAGTTTTTATCATTCTTTTCAATTGCATGATCACCAATTGAATTGTTATTGAATTTTATTGTTATCAAGAGAGATAATAGGGTTTAAGCACAATATAATAAACATTATAAGGTTTGAGAGGATAGAGATATGCTTCTATGTTTTATATAGTTTCAATAGGTGATCTAGTACTTGTTAATGCAATTATTATGTTGGTATATTTCATCGAGTGATAGAAGGATCACATGAGAGGAATAGATTTAATCACTATCGAGAGAGACTTTCAATTAAATTAGGAACATTGATCAACATAAATGATTTTAAATTATCATTTTAATTGTTACAGTAAAAATGGAATAACAAGGGAATTCGACATCTTAGTAATGTATCTCACATATTTGAAAAACACATTTACTTGCTTTCACTAGTTTAATTAGTAATTTAGAGATTAGTATATAAAAATCATAAAACTTGTTTGCTATTCGATTAAAGTTGTAATTAATTTTAACTCGATCAAATACATAATTCTCGTGCATTAGACACTCCATTAACTACTTTATTACTTGTTTACGACCCCGTTCACCTGGCCTCGTAAGGCCTAACAATTGGTGTCTAAATACCTAAACACATAACCAAGTTTAATAAGGAAAATGATTACTTGCACGAGGTTACTCAACTATAGTCAAGTTGGGAGTATTTAGGCCATTTACAAGACAATATGCGACGTTAATTAAAATGTTTAAAAATCATCTAATACAAATATATTTTCCATGTCGAATCCTAATTCGAATCTTTGGACACCTGAAAATACTATGCAGTATCCAAAAATTGAGAATATTAGATATGAACTTGAATGAATATGAAGATATGATTTAGTCAAGAAATTTGGATTGAAACAAGAAACATCATTAATCTTAACCAAGAAAAAACCTAATTACTTCAATATGAAGCTTAAATTTGTGTGTGTTTGGTTGGTTGGTTGGTTGGTCCATAGTGAAAGAATTAAAAAAGGGACACGGCGGGTTTGCAAGGCTGGCATTGTCTATTCTTATTTATGAAAGTAGTTGTAACAAACCATAACAAAAATAGTTGTTTGCTCAAGTCAAATTACATTTCATGGTTTTGTCATCATTAAGTTTTGCCCGCAAAATTAGATAATCCTATCAATTACGTCCACCAAAAGTTGTACAAAGGTGATGCAATTTAGGTCAGATGCAACATCATTGTGGATGCACATGAAATTGGTAAAGATTAACTTGTTTGGTTGTCCATTTCATGTCTTATGAACAACAAACTTTACATTAATATTGACTTATATTCTAATTTGAAAAATGGATAACTCTTGAATATAACGATTCTCTATCCATTTTAGCAGAAAAATTATTTTACTTTCTTGTGACGGAGGAAGAAGAAAAGAAAGTTGATTAGCTAACGATATTATAAATTTGAATTGGCTATACGATTTATTTTTTCTAATGCAACTCAAGATGGAAAATGCAAAGTATAATGTGCAACTAGGGTAGAAGAATAATATTCCTTGAAACCATAAGCTAGAACTTAGAGCTTCATATATAGGACTTCGAATGATCGAGGTCTTGAAAGAAGTAGATAGAAAACAAAATTTGTATGAATACTTTGGCAGAATTATTTTTAGCTATTATTTCTCCATTTCAAATCGAGGAAGGGATGTGTATTAAATCACACAAATAATTTTAGTTTCTGTTCTTAATAACTGTATTTATAATTTTCAAGAAAACGATAGCTTTCAACCTAATTTAAAAAAGAAAATGACAATCATAATTTACATAAGGTCACAGTAATCTCTTGAAATCACAAGGGATGTAATCACATAGAGCTTAGTAAAGTCGACATCTACATTGCAATGGATCAAATTTAGGATTGTTAATGAAGGTGCGAATTTAACCTAAAAGAAAATTAAAGTATGTATGGAGTCCAAAAAATTGGAAACCCTAATCCTGGAAAACATAGAAAAAACGAAAAAAAATAAATTTAATAGTTAATATAACTAGTGATTTTATATAGAAAGAAAAAAAAAGTAATTAATTTTAGAAAAAAGAAAAAAACGCATTTTTAGTAAATAAAAGTTGGAGTGATGGATAATGGATCAATGCATTGTTTGCAATAGTCGTAGTAATCATGAAAATAAGCTAGAGCAAATCTTTAAATGTCCCAAAGAGCACACGCAACCAAAGTATAATTAACTTATTTTCTTGCAAACTTGTATACTAAGTCAAACAATGTTTGGTGTACTTCCCTTCATAATTCATAATAAGTAGCCTTTTCGAAATTGTTAAACACGTTTATGTATTTATCTTCTTTTCAAATTTGTTATATTTTTGCAATTACATATGAATGTATACATACCTCGGTGACAAATTTGATGATGTTTTTAAAATCTCTTTACAGAGTTAAAACAACAATAGACTTTCGTTTCAAATTTCTATTACATCAATCTAATATAATGAGCCACGAGATATCAGTTACATCCTAATACTAAAAGGGTGTACTTGATTAAGTTGATCATTTACTTAATCTCCTAATAGATAATTCGATTGAGTCAAATTTTCTTGAATGATACGAGCAAGCTATATTATAATAAACTACTCTACATCTTGCCTATATGATCCTCATATGCACACAAAAACCCATAAATTAGTCTCTCAAAAAACCGGTTTACATAGGTAATACTTATCTTAATCGGCGGTATCGTAAACAAAAGAATTTTCTTTATAATTTCTCTTAGTTCATTGGTCAATCCTTAGAATTTTTCTTAAACTTGCATTATTAGAAGAATCTTTCTTAATGATTTCGTGTATATCATGGATTAAAACCTAATCGAATCCGGGCAGTTCCAATTAATAAACTTTTCATTGAAAATAATTTTACATGTAAGAGAACAAAAAAGCGAAACCAATAAAGATAAAGAAAAGGTCACAGGCAAAGATATACACCAAGACCAGGTTGTCATACTAAATGATATTCATAAATACTAATATTAACAATATGCAAAAGAAAAAGTCCATACCAACCGGATTCACTGTAATCCATTCTTGCCGGGCAGCCTCTCATCATATTTTATGCCTCTTCTTATTATTTTATTAAGAAAAATGTACGATGAGTTATCAATTTATCGATCGAGTAGCAAGTTGTTCCTTAACCTTTGAAAATGAGCAATTTTGTTGTTAGCATTTTATTATAGTAGCACAATCAATATTAAATAACATAAACTATACAAATCTTCATGTTTCGGCTCAGATATCTACGGACTAGTTGAAGTTGAGAAAGAAAAAAGTTACTGCATAATGCTAGACATATGAGTGTCACGTGACATTTAAGAAATTGTGCACTTTGAAACCTAAATTTGTAAACTTGACCTTCATCCTTTTATCATAGTTGCACAATTATTCTCCAATAATTAAAATATCCAAATCTTCATAATACGTAAATATGATGAACTTCAAATTTATATGTACTGGCCAAAGTTAGGAAATACAATATAACTTCGTAAGTGAAAAATAACAGGGCTAAGTGACATTTAATTAAAATTTGGACGGTTTCCTTCATTGAAAACTCATTTACAATTAATAGAAAGGTTGAAAATTACCAACTCTAGCAATTTTTAAAGTTTGAGGATTAACTTGTTGGTCAAGAAATAAATTGGGGACCAATGGTGTATTTTTTCCTATTTTGTTAATACACAAAATAGCAATGCTATTAATACAAATTGAGGATGAATTCATGTAAGATGACATAAAATGATAATTTTAATAAAGATAAAGTGGATCACATTTGGTCCATGTTTGGTTTAGTTAAAACGATTGCAGAAAATTTAAGCCAACAATTAATTTTATTTATACATTTCATGGGATTCACAATTTTTTCTTCTTTTCAACTGCAATTATAATTTTTACAAAACCAAATGGGGCCTTTGATTTGTCTTATCATTTAACTTTAAATAACGTGTCACATTACATGAGGATCATAATATAGGGTTTTGATATTTGTACACTGAACTACGTAGCTCAATATACAGCCCCACAATAGGAGCGCTCCCAATAAAAAAATCGCGGGCAAAGCCCCAGGTTTATCAAGAAAATAACTATTCACCATGTGATTTTGTCTCACCTGCCAACTTCCGGCGGCTGCAGGAAACATCCTATCCCCATCCCCCCACCGGTTTTGACTTGGCCATTTGAATTCCTCATACTATTGTCTACTAAAAACATAGTTGTCATCGACTTAAAATTAAAGTTAGGCAACATGTTCAATCATCAAAAACATCATTTTTATCGATTACATAATATTTAATACAAAACTAAACTTACCCTACATAATATTTAATACAAAACTAAACTTACCCGGCAAATTGTATACATGGATATATTTTTATATAGATGTATATTGTTGACCTTCATTTGATCAACACGACTCGACTCGGCTGTCGATACTTCTTTTATCGCCTTTCCGCTCATTTATGTATATGTTATTTATACGCTTGAACGCAATTAGCATACAAAGTCGCCTCCATACTGAGGAATGATTCAATCATTGTTTACATTTTAACGATAAAGTCAATTGCTACAAAATAATATATATAAAGAGAGAGACGTGTATACAATTACATTACATTATTCGATTATATTTATGTTAAAAGTATACTTTAGAAAAAGCATCTAGCTGAAACTTCTTGGTCCCCATTAACAGCTCATTGTTTGATCCTTATTTTCGTTTCCACCATCGTTTGCTTTCAATAGAAGTTTCTTGATTTAAATGAATCTACAAACATTACCACAAACGTTTTAATTCTACAATCTCTCTGATTTTCCATCTGTAGTTTGTATATTAAAAATTCATCGGTGGTGTCGTTCCGTTGGTGGATGGCGGTGTCAGAAGAAGGGTTCCCCGCAAGAAAACGGCGGCCGTCTGCCGGAGCATTTGTCTCGCCCAATTTCTCAGATAACAAGCTCCTCCAGTCTCTGTTTCTTCTCTCTCAGGAAATCTCATCTCTCTCACCACTCAGAATTCTCCTCAAGAAAAGCTCATCCTCAATAACCAGAAAATCAAGGCTCCTCTCAATCTTTTTCGAAGAGCTTCTTCGCAACCCGGTAAATGTTTTTCCACCCTCAGCTGTCTTGTGCTTCGAAGAATTGTACATAGTTTTGCAAAGATTAAAAATTCTCCTGGAAGATTGTTCCAGCTGTAGTAAGGTGTGGCTTCTAATGCAAACACCATCTATCTCGAATTCTTTTCATCAACTGACCGGAGAATTATCGACCCTTTTAGATATTTTCCCGGGAAAGGAGTTGAATTTAAACGAAGATGTTGAAGAGTTATTGAATCTGATCAAGAAACAGTGCTCAGAAAAGGAATCTGATTTTGATTCTAATGACGAAAATCTTCGAGTTCAGGTTTTGAAAATGCTCGACGATATTAAAAGAGAAATCGTTCCTGATACTTCGAAACTTTCACAGATTTTCGACAGATTGAAGTTAAACAATTCAACAAGTTGCAGTGCAGAAATTGAGAATTTAGAAGATGAAGTGCAGACTCAAAACGATGACAGGTCAAAATCCGATATAGTCGCGTTGATCGGGCTTGTGCGCTATGGAAAGTGTGTGCTATATGGTGCCTCGACGCCAAGAACCACCAGCAGACGGCGGAGATCGTCGGTGGATGTGAATTTTCCGGCGGATTTTCGCTGTCCTATTTCTCTTGATCTGATGAGGGACCCTGTGGTGGTGTCCACGGGACAAACGTATGACCGGTCGTCTATAAGAGTGTGGATCGAATCAGGACATAACACTTGTCCAAAAACAGGTCAGACCCTGGCCCACACGCAGTTAATACCCAATGTGGCGTTGAAGAATTTGATTGCTATGTGGTGCCGCGAGCAGAGAATCCCGTTTGAGTCCACGGAAACGAACGTCAAATTAAACGGCGTGGTTCTGAATAAAACCGCGTTAGAAGCCACCAAGATGACAGTGACGTTTTTGCTCAACAAATTAATGGCGTCACAATTACCAGAAGCGTTAAATCGTATGGTTCATGAGCTACGGGTATTGGCTAAGACGGATTCGGATAGTCGAGCTTGCATTGCCGAGGCTGGAGCTTTGCCTTTATTGGTCAAAATCTTAGGTTCGGAACACCCGAATCTACAAGTTAACGCGGTAACAACAATTCTTAATCTCTCAATCCTCGAGGCAAATAAGACAAGAATAATGGAGACAGATGGAGTTTTAAACGGCATCATCGAGGTGTTAAGGTCGGGTGCCACGTGGGAAGCGAAGGGAAATGCAGCAGCCACCATATTTAGCTTGACAGGTGTCCATGCTTATAGGAAAAGACTAGGTAGAAAGACAAGTGTCGTGAACGGATTACTCGATTTGGCAAGGGAAGGCCCCTCAAACACGAAAATAGATGCAATGGTGGCAATTTTGAATTTGGCGTGTGACAGGGAAGCAGTAGGGAAGTTAATTGAGGGAGGGGTGGTGGATATGGTTGCCGAGGTCATCAATTCACTGACAGAGGAGGCAGTTACCATCCTCGAAGTGGTGTTGAAGCGGGGTGGATTGGCGGCAATCGTGGCAGCTCATCATCGGAATATGATGAAAAAATTGGCTACGGTTTTGAGGGATGGTAGTGATAGGGCTAAAGAAAGTGCTGCAGCCACATTAGTTATTATATGTCGGAAAGGCGGGTCCGAGATGGTTTCGGAGCTGGCCTCGATCACGGGAATCGAGAGAGTGGTGTGGGAAATAATGGGAATGGGGACAGGGAGAGCAAAAAGAAAGGCAGGGACATTGATGAGAATTTTAAGGAGATGGGCAGCTGGACAAATTGAAGATCATGTTGACATTGGACAATCAACAACTGTGACTATGAATTCAACCAGGCTAGTATTGCCTGGATAATGTTAATTTCTGCAAATTTCATTTATGTTGTTCTTTAAAACATTCATTTGTCCATCAAAAAACCATTATTCTTGTTTTTATTTCCTTATAGATTTGTCATGTTTGTTGTTTTTTGGTTGGTTTTGGCCAACCATGTTTCTGTCAAACAATTGTAAATCTGAAACCAACATCTCGTTGTCAATGAAGATACACATTGGCCAAACTGTCTGAAAATTATTCATTTTTTTTTTGCTGTTTACTTCACTGTTGCTTTAGATTTGGTTTATTACACATTGTGTATAACACTTACATTCCATATAAACTTTATTAGCACTACATTTATATGCATAAAACTAATAATCTTTTTCATTATAGAATAAATTGTAATTACAACTGAAACTATGGAAAATGAAATATGAGTTTGTTGTGTCCTTTTGAAAGCTGTTTCACTAACACGACTAATGTAAAATTCTACGACATTTCAAAAAATAATAGTTTTTTCACATAAAATTGGAAAGTTATTATTCTGTGAGCAAGGCATAATGGGAAAGGCAAACAAATTGTCTTTTATTTATGGAATTCATAAATATGTGTCTATTTTAGATTATCTGCATGCTGATATTTTGGGGCTAGCTACAATACATGCCTATTCAGATTTTAAATATTTTCTCCTAATAATGGATTACCTCTCTAGGAAAAAAAATTGGGTAATTTTGTTAAAGATATTAGTTTGAATTTTGAACAAAAGAAAACTCATATTGAAAATCAAGTGAATTAAAATTTGAAAATATTAGAATAGATAATGGCCTTGAATTCTGTAACGAGTGATCTATACATCCACAGCAAAATGGACTAGAGGAAAGATGAATATGACCTTATAAGAAAATGTTAGATGCATGTAGGAGTGGGCATGGTTCCATTTAGTTCTAGTTACTGGAGAATCGAACTGAAACATGAACCAATGTTTTTTTTAAACAATGGAATCAAATGATTTTTTTAAGATATGGAACCGAAACGGAACCAAAACATTCTATTCTGGTTTGGTTCTTTTCTTGTTTTATTACCGATTCAGAAAAAAAGAGAAATAATATTTGAAAAAGAAGAACCGAATGTTGAGGCTTCAATTTTCATGCGATGATGATGGCACGTGGTAATGAACCTAAAAAATGTTTAACTTGGTATCAATTTTGCTAAAGATAGAATCATAATGGAAATTAGACCTCCAATAAAGTTTGATGAAGTAGGTCTTGTGTCTGCTTATATTGTTCAGATTTTTCTTGAAATAGAACCAAATAGTGAAGAGGCTATGAGTGAAAAACATGCAAATCTTTACTTTCCATCAATACAATATGAAGATTTTAGGTAATAAGCATAAAGGACAAAAAAATTAATAGATTTGGTTAATAAGCCTAAAGGAAACATAATTAATAGATTGTAAATAGATTTACAAAATCAAAGAAGGTGAAAAAACAGACAATAGTCTCAAGTATAAAGCTAGCAAAGAGGTTCACAAAAAGGGAAGGGGTTGCTTATAATGAAATATATTTTTTTGTAGTCAAATACGCCTCAATGAGAATTATTTATTTTTAGTATCCCAATTTGATTTTGAATTCAAACAACTAGATATTAAAATTATATTTCCAAATGAAAATTTAGATAAAAGATTTATATGTATCAACCTAAACGTTTTCAACAAAAGGAAAATATTAATTGTGTGAGTCTTTCGAATAAATATCTATATGGTTTGAAACAAGCACTTAGACAATGGTATAAAATGTTTGATACTTTTATAATGGGACTTGATTTTGCTACAAGTGAATATGATTCATGCTTCTGTTTCAAATGAAAAATATGGTTATGATTCATGTTATCTTCTGTTTTATACATATATTTCTTGTTGATATTAATATCTCTGAAATTGTTTCTTTTAAGCAAAAATTAAAACTTGAATTTAAAATGGAAGACTTAGGTCCTGCAACAAGAATATTGGGGATGAAAATAAAAAGAGATAGAGTGGGAAATAAGTTGTTCTTATATCAACAAATTTATATTTCAAAAGTTTTGAATTGATTTTCTATGTTTGATGCAAAATCTTTGAGCTCACCTTTAGTAAATCAATATAAAATGTCAACAGAACAATCGCTTAAATCTAAGGAATAACAAATGAGAATAAATAAAGTTTCCTATACTAATGGAATTAGGGGTGGGAGTGGGTTAGGTTGGATCGATTTTTTACCCAACCAATATGGTTGGTTTGATTTTACAACCCAACACAATCAAGCTTCGATCGACTTAGGCTAGGTTGTTCCATTTAGACGTTAAAAATCATAAAAATATGCTCAACAATAAAAACATATCAACCACATAAATGACAATGCTAAAGAAAGAAAATAGAGGCATCCTATGCATGTAATTAAAAATGCATTTGTTTTCAAATCAAAGCATAACAAGAAGGTAAATAAGAACTTCAAAAGGGACTACATTACTACCGTGCTAAAGGGAGATGGAGAATATACTTCTTCATTTGATGAAGAGGCCGACGAATTCATTCATTTCTACATTGAGTTACTGGGAAAAATAGTCCTAGAAAGCCCATTGAGCATTATATTTTGAAGGGTGATCCCGTGTTAATGGAAGAGAGAGCTATGACACTAGTTTGGGATATTTCAAAAAAAGAGGTCAAAGATGCATTATTTGGCATTGGGGATGATAAATCGCCGGGTCTAGATGGTTACACATCTTTCTTCTTCAAAAAATCATGGGACATTGTTGGTCATGAGTTCATTGGAGCAGTTAAAGAATTCTTTAATTCGAGTCTTTACTTAAGTAACCAAATCACATGGCCATTGCCTTGGTTCTCAAGCATAATCACTCTACTTCCATGGGAGATTATAGGCCGATTGCGTGTTGTAATATATTTTTCAAGGTTATTACAAAGATTTTTGCTTCTCAATCAGGACCAATTCTTGGGATGATCATAAATCAAGCACAAGATGCATTTGTGTAAGGTAGAAGCATGACGTAGAATATTCATCTTGCATCAAGAGCTATAATCGTAAAAGTGTTACTCCTAGATGTCTTCTCGAAATTGATCTAATGAAATATATGATTCGGTGAATTGGGATTTCTTAAAGAGTGTACTTGAAGGATAGGGATGGCAACGAGGCGGGTTTTCTTGCCGGCCATTTCTCACCCCATTACTCATTTAAGGCGAGGCGGGGCAGGGCAAGGCGGGGTGAGGCGGGGGGTTTTCCCCTTTTTTTTTTTTTTTTTTTTTTTTTTTTTAAGTTTTAATAATTCATTTTAATGCCCCCATTCATTTAAGTGAGAAAATAATATAAATTTTAAATTATTTTATTTATTTTTAAAAGTTAAATTATTCAAATATATTGGTAAACTAAGGTTTTATTGTTTATCATATTCCTTAGATAATCTTAGTTACCATCTTCTATTAGAATTAATAAAATTTTATGGAGCTTTTCTATTTAGGGCCTGTTTGAGCTCCATTATTTTCTAATAATGTATTTTAGGATAGTAGATTGATGGAGAATGTATGGTTAAAAAATAAGAAAAAAATTTGGACTTAAGCCTAATATTATTTTATTAAAGAATGTGTAGTTGAACAGAAAAGAGAGAAAAATGTATTTTAAAAATAACAGGAACCAAAAGAAGGGCTTAAAATATTGAATTCTTTAAAAAAATTAAACTGGATTGGGCGGGACAGGTCCCTTGTTATCCATACCCGCCTCAGGGTAGAATTCCCCACCCTGTATCCGACCTAATTACTTGAATAAGTGAATAATCCCCGCCCTGTTCAGGGTGGGTCCTCGCGGGTATCGAGTTTGTCGAGTATTTTTGTCATCTCTATTAAAGGATTGAACTCTTTGCTAAATTCATTGAGTGGGTGATGTAATGTATTACCCAGTCTTCATACTCCATTGCACTAAATGGTTGTCTACATGGTTTCATTAAAGGAAGGAAAAGGCTTCATCAAGGTAATCCTTTATCTTTTTTCTTGTTTGTTATTTGCCTTCAATATTTCTCAAGAATGTTGAAGGTAGCTATTGAGAATAGTGAGTTTAACTTTTATCCTAAATGTGGCCCATTGAAGATTACTCACCTAGTATTTGAGGATGATTTGATGTTATCTGCAAAAGGGGATGTTATTTCAATTGGGATCTTAATGATTGTCTAACAAACTTCGAAGATATGTCGGGTCTTAAAATGATTGTAAACAAGTTCAACTTGTATACGGCGGGAGTTTATGGGTAACATTTGGAGGACATTCTTCAACTTACCAACATGCCCACAAGATCTGTGCCTTTTCGTTATTTGGGAATTCCACTTACGGTGAAAAAATTGGAAATGTGCTTTTATGATTCTCTAATCAATAAAATCTCAGCCTATACTGGTGCTTGGACTGGGGCTTCTTTATCTTATGTGGGGAGAGCAGAACTCGTGAGAGCCGTTCTTCAAGGTGTTGAATGTTTTTGGCTTTCCATCCTACCTATTCCAACTACGGTTGCATCAAAGGTTATTAGTCTTTATCAAAATTTTCTTTGGGGATCTTAAAAACTGTTGGTTGTGTGGAATAGTATTTGTTTCCTAAACATGAAGGTCACGTTGGAGTTAGAGATATCAAATGTTGGAACTCGGCGCTTCCAGCTAAACTCTTTGGAACATTCATAGCAAGAAGGATACTCTTTGGGTTAAGCAGGTGAATCAAAATTTTCTTCATAGGAAGGACATTTGGGACTATACGTAAGAAAAGAGGACTCCCCGCTACTTAAAAAGGTGTTGGAAATTTAGGACTAGATTACATGAGAGACAAGCTAGCGAGCTAGGCAGACCGGGAAATTCAACATAGCCGCAGATTATATTTTTTCAGATGGAAAGGGCTAGAGGAAGTATGCGCACAACTGTTTGGAAAGGTGGTATTAGGCCTAAACATGCTTTTGTCCTTTGGTTAGGAGATAAAGCTAAGCTATTAACCAAGGACATATTACATCACATGGACATCGATAAAAACTATGTATTTTGTGGATGTTCTAAAAAAATGTGCAACACATTTTCTTTACCTCTCCGTTTAGCTGCTTTATTTAGGGGTAGAATTGTGAGTGGATGGGCATTCAACGCTCTATGTCTATGATCCAAAGTGAATTAAAATAATTTAAAAAGAGGCTCGGGGGATGACTTGGCACAGCAAAGCTAAGCATATTGCCCTCGCAAGCACAGTCTACCATATTTGGATGACAAGAAAAATGAATATTTTTTATGAGAGCCTTAGACCGCAGAGTTATAGCATAGTGAGATGGATCAAAACAAATGTCTAAAAAGTTATATTTTCTTTGTATCCGAATATTTTGATTCATTTTTTAGTCTCAAGCTGTAGTTCAGAAGATTATGTCGTCGGCACATCTTTTCATTTTGCTTGCTCGGGTATGTTCAGTGTACTTGTCCATGAGTTTTTTATCAACATAATTTCACATTTACTGATCAAAAAAATATCAGGAGAGCTACAATGAAACCTCCATCAAACAAACAAATATTTATTCACTTTCTATTTCCAATTCTCGATCAATTCTACCACAAACAAATCACTATAAAGAAAATAAATTGACAATTAAACAAAGCTATATGCTAAAAAAAATTAATGAACTGTGTTATACATGCATGGATTCTTCACACCCAAAGTGGCTGAATTTGTGCATATATTCCTCTTGTTACCATTCTATATCTTCACCCATTCAACTTAATGGTAGCCTCTGCACATCTGTTTTTCTCGTTTCATCTCGGCTTTCCTATCACAACACTTCGGCCATGAACAAAAACTTGTAATCAGGCATAAAGGAAAATCCACATGTTTCACAAATTGTCATTTCACTTAAAGGAAAAAATAAGCCCTGAAATCAAGCCCCAAATTATCATATTATGACATTACATTTGCAAATCATAAATGAATAATCAACTTAAAATTTAAAGGTAAGAATCCCAAAAGGAATAAACGGTCGGCAATTAGCGTCAAGCCTAGACGTAAACAGAGTTGGTGATGATCAACGAGCTTTAACGAGAGAGAATGAGAGAGGGCATCATTTAACTTTAGGGCTAGAGGGAAAGAGGAAGTATGAGAGAAATGATAAGACTTTGTAAACCAGGGCCGTGAAGTTTCAACTTTTTAATTTTTACATTTGTTTTTTATTTTTTTTTCCAATTTTTTAAGTAGCATTATCAATTTTGATGGGTCAAACCATAACCCATAACCCGACCGGACTCGACCTATTTTCTTCTAAAAAAACCAAACCCAATATAATTAAAAAAAAAAAGGGCCCAAACCGATCGGTTTGGTTTGGGTTGGTTGGTTTTCGTGGGTTGTTTCAATTTTTGCCCATCCCTATATGTAATGTTGTTCGTACAAAACTAAATTTAGCTAATGATATAAGTGTATTAAGAAGATTCATGAAAATCCTAATGAGTGTTATTGGAATGCTATGACTACTTAGATATCTTAAAGTTATATCAAATTTAGATTTGATGTTTACTAGAGCAAAACAGGGATAATGTTTAAAAGTTTCATTGCTTTTGATTTTGCTGGTAGAAGTGACAATAAAAAATCTATATCTGCATATATGTATATAATTAAGACACATGTATCAGCTCGAAATCATAGTTGCAAAAGATAGTAGCTCTATGTTTTATTGAGGGTGGATGGATATATATTTGCTACATATGCTTTAAAAGAATGAATTTGGTTAAGGGGATTGCTGAATAAATAGGATTTATTGAAAATGATGTTACTTTATATCCAGACATTCGAAGTGCAATACATTTAAATAGAGATTCAGTCTTTCATGATAGAACTAAATATATATAGGATAAATAGCACAAAACATCCTTACATTTCAATGTTATTGTGCAAAACGTTTCTACCTTTCATTTTTTGAAATTTTTACCCCTATTTCCACATTTCATTGTGCAAAAGATCATTTTCATCCATTTTTTTCAATAAAAAGACGATTTTATCACTTAATCAAATAATACAAAAAGAATAGAATAGAAAAATAAAGAGCTAAGTGCAACTATAACCCCAAATCAATTACAAATATATACTTAAAAATCAAAAGTAAAAAAAAAAAAGAAGAAGAAGAAGAACACCACCCTTCCCCGAAAATGGAGCCACCAGCGGTACATACTCAAACCACCACCCAGGCACCCACTGTTGCCTATATCGTCGGAAATGCTCCTTTCACGGAAAGTTTAACCCACAAATACCAAAACCCCTTTTCAAAGGAAACACCCCTGGCCCCCTCTTTCCAAAATAGGTTCACCAATTCGAATTGGCTAGTAAATCGGAGCAAATCAGGAATGTACTGTAACCTTAAAATCTTTCATTCAGCCTAAAAAATTTTCTAGAAGAAATTTTCTATGTAATTTGTGAAAGAAGATAAAATAAGCATAAACTTCTTGGACACGAGCCAAAAAGTCAGCCCCCATCCTCGTTATGAGGTGAAATTGAGAACGTGAAGTTAGTGAAAAATGATATTGGTCTTATGGGCCTTGAATTGGACCTAAGAATTCTAATGGGGTTTTCTGAATCACAAATCTAGAGCTTGAAGATGAGATTTTAGGGTCAGTAAGTTGAATAAAAAAGCTGTTATTTGTAAACTTCGCGTCACCATTCAAGCAAGGTTTGGAAAAAATAGGGTTTGTTAGAGAGTGAAAGTGATAAATGGGGAATTGAAAACGAGAAAGAGAGGAAAATTGTAGAGTAAATTAGATAATTTAAAGGATAGTTGAAAATGGGTATGGAAAATATCAAGATTTTCAGGAAAGGGTGGTGTTTTTCTTCTTCTTCTTATTATATTTTTTTTATACTTTTGATTTTTAAGTATATATTTGTGACTGATTTGTAATTTTTCAAAAATTTGGGATTATAGTTGCAATTAGTCCCTTATTTTTCTATTCTTTTCTTTTTATCTTATTTGAGTAGGGGTAAAAAAAAAAAATTATCAGAAAAAGGAAGAAAATGACTTTTTACGCAATAAAAGGTGAAAATAATAGTAAAATGTCAAAAAATGAAAGGTATGAACATTTTGTGTGTGTGTGTGTGTGTGTGTGTGTGTAGAGAGAGAGAGAGAGAGAGATGTATTGGAAAATAAAATAAATAAAATTGTGAAAATTTATACAAAATGTAATCCTATAGATATGGGAAAACAAAATACTGTTTTTGGATAAATTTGGAGATTTTTTAAATCTCTTAAATAATGACGATGGTTAATCTCTTGCTGGTAAGTGAACAAATAATATTGTAAGAGTTAACATCTAGATCTACTCTGGTATGTTCTAATGTTTCAAGCAAGATGAAGATTGTTGGGCTAATGTTTGAAATTGGAACATCTAAATTATTTGTGGGAACACTACATAATTATTACATTATAAGAATTACATTTCAAAATTGACAAACTCCCTAAAAAATTCATAAATCAAGTGGTAAATCATAATAGTAAATATATAATTATAATATAATATAAGTTAAATTTGGATTAAATATACTGTACTAAATTATCTCTGACAAATCAGTTACTATATTATATTTAAAAGATATTTCTCACTCTCCTCTCACAACCGAACGAGATTTTCTCTCTTTACAAATCCTAGCTCGCTAAAAATCTCCAAAATCACAAAAATTCATCGTTTATTCCTAATTTCGAGCTATAATCAATGAATCAGATCACAATTCGGTCAACATACTTATGATTTTTACTACTCTGGAGAAGTTGAAGCTTGGCCGTGACAGAATTGGATCTTCCTTAAGTAAAAACTAAACTTCTGTGGTCTGATTTCGAAGATAAACTTATAATGACAATTAATCAAGGATTTCGAGCCACGATCAGCGAATGAGATCACAAGCCTATCGACATACCTCTGATTTTCATTTTTCTAGACAAGTCGAAGCTCAGCTGTACAAGAATAGGATTTTCGAGAAACAAAATTTGAACTTTTGTGATCTGATTTCGAAGGTAAACTTATATTAACTTAATATAAGCTTATAATTTTGAAGACATTGACATTTTCAAACCGAATGAAACATTTTTTCAATTTATAGTTATGAAACTGTTTATATGTGAATATCTGTGATCGTTTATGTGATTCATTCATATTCATACATGTTTCTATTGGTAGTGACTAGTTGTGACTACTAAATTCAATAGCTTGTGACATGTTAAAGGTCTTGACAATCCATAAGTGGAATCTATGATCAATATCAATGCATTTAAATTAACTCTCTGTAACCCTAAGATTGTTTACTGTATGTGAATATATTTATATTTAAATATGAAATTTAGTGTCCCATATTGATCTATCTGCGACTTCTTTATCCTGATCTATGACAAATGTCATTGCATTAAAATCAACTCTCAATAAATCTACATGTCTTGACTATTTGTCAATATGCCCATATTAAATGTGAAAGTGTCCGATCTATGTTTGACATATTATGTCAATATGTTATAATATTAATTGTCTCCATTATATCTGAATGTTTCTTGATATTAATGAATTAAATGTGACATGCTATTTCTGTGTGATTAGGAATGACAGTTTTGCATATTTGCCTATTGTATGGAGGTCACACATCACTTATGCTAGTGAATTATACATGCAAGTATGATGAATTGGTTGAGTTTGTTATTTCAGAATTAGGACTTAATCATGCAAAAGTAGCTGTGACAATAACATTTTTTTTGGATTTTACTTTACCTCTAGTCCAGATTCTAAGCAATAATAATGTCTTAACATATTTGAGGTTAAAATCTTTAGTTGGCATTGTATGGATTTATCCTATTATGGTTGATGTTATCACTATAGATTCAAGGTACTCAAGATATACATTGTAATGCTTGGATTCGTCGACTATTTTCGTTGATTCACCAGCTAATGTGTTTTCTTTACAACAAATAACTCAAGAAATTTGTGACTCAATAGTGACCTTTGAGGGAGAAAGCATTGAAGAAGATGTGACATTCATATCTGAAGCAAATGCTAGAGCAGAAGTGGAGAGAAATGTTTTTCGAAACAAGGACATACTGAAAACGAGCTTGGCCTTCTATGCTACATCGAATAAGAAATAATATGTGATAAGTGTATGCATAATGATTACAAATGGATATTTAGATCTTCACGCTAGAGATAAACAAAAATGTTTAAGATCAGGAAAATGTGTAATGGTCACACACGCTTAATGAACATTGTTTTAGGATCTCATCGACAAGCATCTAGCTCAATTTTGTCAAATCGCATCAGTTACAAATGTACCTCTTTACGTACAGTACATACTCATAATGATATCTCGAATGATATGCTACATAAATATGAAATATTAGTAAATTACGTAAAATCACAGAGGTTACGTGAACAAACATTAAAATTGATTAGAAGTAATCCAAAGACATCATTTCAGTTGCTACCTTTTTATTTTTTTATCCTTCAACAAATGAATGTAGGGACAGTCACAAGAATAGAAACAGACCATTCCAATAGATTTAAATATTTTTTATAGCTTTGGTTGTATCGATCATTGGTTGGAAATATTGTAGGTCAGTCATTGTAGTTGATTACACATATTTAAATGGTCACTACAGGAGAATATTCTTCACGACTTGTACTCAAGTTTCAAATAACAATATCTTCATATTAGCTTTTGAGATTGGGGATAATGAAAATGATAAGTCATAGAGAAATCATTGAGATGTTGAAGAGGGCATATGGATCGAAAGATAGATTATGTATAGTATTAAATAGTCACAATAGTATAAGAAATGTCATTGAATTTATATATCCAGAGGGATTTTCACGGGATCTGTTCATACCATTTGCTTAAAAATTTAAAGATTATTACGCAAAATCGAGTCGCAATGTCACATATGCATTCAATTTTGTTGTAAGAGCGTATACAATGAATGAATTCAAATACCAAATGCTGCAATTGGATTCAATGAATGAAGAGATTTGAGGATATTTGGTATGTCTATAACATATATTAGGACTTCCCGTGACTTGTTCTATGATATTATGAAATGTCTATAAATATCTGTGATCATGCATGTTTAATATACAAACTATATTTCATTTATTGTTACCTAAAATTGAATTATGATTATGAATGAAATATATCAATGGATATTTAAAATATGGCCTTATTTAAAATTGAAACGTGATATATTTTATGAATCTGTTACCTATTGTATAATAACACTGACTATCTGTATATTTTTTAGAGTTAAATGTGATCGTATGTGACCTGTTGCTACTTATACTTGAATATATTATCTAATAACTAAAATTATTTTCCAGGTGGATGCTAGATATGAAAAATGGGATGAAATCCTCCCAATGGTCACTGAACTTTGCTATAAATCCTCTAGGAGATCATCAAACTTCAATACGTCCCTAAATAGTCACTGAACTTTGTCAAAATCCCCCAAGAGGTCACCGAACTTTAAAACATCCCTAAATGATCACTGAACTTTGTCGAAGTCTCCCCGAGAGGTCACTCAACATTGCAAATTGGAACCCCATACATAACTAGTTTAATGACCTCCCAGGGACTTTTTGCAAAAATCAGTGATCATTCAAGGATGTTTTGAAATTCGATGACCTCTTGGGGGACTTCGAAAAAATTCAATGACTATTTAGGGACGTATTTAAGTTCGGTGACCTCCTAGGGGATTTTTTGCAAAGTTCGGTGACCATTTGGGGGATTTTCTCTAAAAAATGGTTAAGATTGTACATGCCAAGTTGCCAACCAATAGATACTCTACTATGACATCAGACATAGTAAAATTTATAAATGCAGACACGAAGGCGGCAAAGAATTATCCTGTTCAAGCACTTATAGATTCAGTGCGACAAATAGTCCAATCTTAGATTTGCTAGAATAAGGATAACGTACATAGCACTTTTACTAAGCTTGCAACCAAATATGAGAAACTATTGAGGGAAATGAGGAATGACGTGAGAAATGTAAAAGTAAAAACAATAAACTATGTTTATTATGTTGATTATAGGTATAATTTTAAATGTTTTTTTTTTTATTTTCAAGTTTTACCTACAAGTCACACTTTGTTTGAATTGTGGAACAATTCTTCATCATACAGAATTGATATAATTCAACATACATATAGTTGTAGAATGTTTCAAGTGGATAAAATTCCATGTCCACATGCACTAATAGTGATAGCAATATTGAAGCTGGATGTGTACCACTTTTGCTTGGTTTATTACACAAGAGATGCATAAGTGAATACCTACAAAGAGATAGTCTTTCCTACAGGTGATAAATCAGAATGGAGTTTGTCGAAAGACATGAATAATAGAGTTGTTCTTGACAGATTTATGCATAGAGCTTAGATTACATTTCAAGATGCCATATGTGTTTTTAGGAAGGTCTATGTAAGCTGACATTTATTGTGATTCTTTTGTGATGATTGTGATCGATGTGACCATTTCTAGCACAAAAAGAAATAACAAGCTATAGGTTTTTTGTTTGACTGTGGTTGTCTATGATTGACTATGAATAAAATTCAAAATTAGTTGACTTAAGTGTCCAAACTAATCCTGAATGTCATCTTCAACTATATGTGACCAATTCTGTGTTTACTATTTATGACAAATGTATAAATCCTACTTGATAAGCTTATGTGACCAATTGTGATCTATTCATATGTAATAAGTTAAAGAGCTGTTGTTATTTGTGACCATATGTGACTTGCAATTATGTAAGACATTAACCCTATGTGACCAATTATGACCATTTGAGACCATTTATAATACGTTCAGGCTGTGTAAATACAAACTTTTACCTCCATAAAATATTTAAATGATATAAATGAAACCATTCACATAAAGAACAATACTTTCACCTCCATTGTACCAACTACTTGAAAAACTCCTCAACCTCAAGGTTATGAGCCTTGTGAGCTACCAAACTGCTCTACCCCGCGCTGAAGAGAAGAAGTGAAAACTAATAGACAAACAAGAATTGAATGTGCCCCTCTACCATATCTGTACAAATAGAATAGCCCATTTATACAGAATGGTAAAGTCCACACTATGTGAACCTTACACGGATGTCACCTCACCTCTGAGATGAAAAATTGGTTCAACCCCACGTGAACCTTGCTCTGATACCACTTGTCACGAACCTAGTTTCATTACACCCGAACACGGGGGTGGGTGCAGGGTGGACGATTTTCAAGCAGACTCCCCATTCATTAGATAGAGAAGATCACCAAGATTTCGTGGTTCGGAGCATTCAATTCCAAAACATAGTACAAAGATAAAGATAACATCTGTCGACTACATCATAAAAACACATGTTTGTCTAACTTTGAACAGCTATCAACCTAATTTATCATGAAAACAATTTCATCAACAGTAGTTTAGTTATCTAATTTTGATATTCCCCTTCCAACTTGCCTAGGTTATCTAGGTTGAATGGCAACAACGCTGCAATTTCAAGCCTGGCATCACAACATCAAATGACATTGGCATCTTGGCAAGATCATTGTGCAACAAATATTGTGCATACTTTATGACAAAAACATCAAAATCATGCCTGTAATATTTGAAGTAGACCATAAGTAACTACAAAATATTGATAAAAAATGACAGAACTTCTAATGCCGATAATGAAACTTATCCATTTTGTTGTTGAGGGAAATCACTGACAATGTTGATATGTAGGTCCTTAGATATGTCACCAATATCATCAGTAGTTCCCCTTCATAGTACGACCACTTTTAACAAATGTGTAAGAATCTTCACAAGCAGTAAGACACCTTCACAAACCTTATTATCCTTGTAAGATTTGTTACCTGAATTGAATATGTACATGATGCAACTATTACTATCAAGCTGCCCCAACGTCCAATGAGCATGGTTCTTAGGCATAATGGGCATCAACACGGATCAAACTTTTCCCGAGCAGTATTAAATGATAATTGTTCATCATTGTTGGTTTTGATTAGATCGTCATTCTCATTCAAAATGCTTAGGTCTTAAAAAATTTGGAATATAAAATTTGAAATGTCATATCAAATATATAATCTGCAGTTGTTATTTTATCTTCACATCTTTACCAAACTCAACAAGTTGTCTTATGTAATGAAAGCATGCATTCATGTGTTATAATAACAAAGAGTATACATAAGTGATGTGAACTACTATGCACATGTGAAAAAAAAATAATGGCAATATTGTACCGTGCTGCTCAATGATGATTATAATCAATCAATGCATGCCACCAAGTTTTATGGTGAACAAGGACAATGCCACACACAAATTGAGGACTTATTACATTATTTTCATGTTGAACTTTACCATGTACATATATGTACGAACTCATCAAATAAATGAATAAGATTGTGATCGAATTATTTTTTCTATGATCAGTAATGCCTTGACACAAAAGACCCTTATAATCTACATTTAATGTACTTGTTCTTGGGCTTGTATCCTCTATCAAATCAATTATGGAATGAACTTGGGTATGCACTATCAACTCCCTTCGAAAAAATTTGGAACACAACGTTTTCAAATTTTGATTTTGATCCAGTAGCGGCGTGACTTGAATCAACCTTAATGAAAGATGAATGAGAGTTTTTGATGGATTTTGTGCTTTCATCACAGGTAGCCTAGGTGATAGAGGTGCAGGCGTATCTTTAGGATTAAAAAATATAAAAAGAATGGTCATTGAATTATTGTATGATAATCAATCTGAATTTATAATATGAAATACTAAATGTTTCGTTAAACTAACATCTTTGGTAGGATGTTCAGTAGACTCCAACATGCGTACAATAGCCTCATCAACTTGCTCCTGCAATCTTTACTTGCAACGAATGCATCATCAGAGCTTTTATCTAGGAGTAGCCAACACCTAGATCAAATAAAGAAGATTGAAAAATGTAGCCATTGTGAAAGTAAAGTGAAAACTTAGCTAACATGTGACCTTGGTCTTTTCTTTTTTTTCAACCACATCATCAGCTTTTGCTCTTGTTCCCTCGAACCATCTTTACCACTCAACATGGTTTGAACTTCATCCATCACCAAAGATAAAATGTCAAATACAAATTTAACAAAAGATTTAAGAGCCGACTTGATGTCACTCAAGCTATCTTTCAACACATTTTGACCTAAATAACCTCATTGAGTTTTAAAGATTTGTTTGATGATGTACTTTTTCATTCATGTTAGATAGTTCTGACTTCATCAACAGAAGCTCCTTTTCAAGCTCTTTGTTTACCATTTGAAGCTTGGTTATTTCCTCATCCATCAACTACTCCAATCGACCACATTTTTGATAAATTTTATAGTTAGTAGAATTGTCTGTAAAATAGCTTCTCAATTTAGTAGAAAATGAAATTACTTACTTCAACACATAATCAATCAGGATAATAGATAGTACGAGGCTGAGCAAGAGAGCTAGGGCTAGTTGTCTATTTTTATGACAGTGGATCTACAAAGCATCATTTGAATATTGAACAACTTGGAGCCGAGCATTCTTTTCGCACTATTACGGATATGAAAATAATGGTCAAAATAAAAAAAAAATTGAGTTTTTTTTTTAAAAAAATATTTCAATGATATTTCTTTTGTTTTGGGCGCTCTAACAGTTCAGCCATGAACGCTTAGCAGGGATCCTCATACGTGGTGAATGACCAAATTCGTAACAAAATATTTACAATACAAGCGTGGTGATCAGTTGGACTTTTGATTAATTAACATTAATGTACCTTTGATAGCAGGGGAGTAGACTCATTTGTGCCCATTTGAGTTTTAGAAATCCTAATGTTCTAATTTTGTTGTCTAGGCTTCGAGTACTGCACATCTGTTGGTCATGCTCAACATATAGAACAACGAAATTAGTTAGCATAATTATACAAATCAGGTTTCAATATATATGAAAGAAAGTTACAGGTTACAGTCATAGGAGATATGTAATTTTACAAATAGGATATTAATACTTCAGGTCCCAAACATATTTCATGTCATAGTATATCTGAAATTCATATTTACGACCCATCATATATGGCATCATAAGCTCTGTTTCAAATGGCTCGGTGTCATTTATCACAACATGTTTGATATAAGATGGACAAATGTTGAGCAGATAGTATTTGAAATATGTATAACTAACCAAATGATTACATAATAATTTCTCACTTCTAAACACTTTATCCTCTAACATTGCCATTCAAGGATGTTTGTGTGCAGTTGAATTCATAATTCGTGGATGTTTCTTACAAATTCTTGTGGCCACATTCCTCTCAAGTGTAAGTATGCACTTATACAGCCACACTTGGAAAGTCTCTAAAAATTCGTCAATCTGTTGTGGCTTATTTGTTTTGATAATCCCTTCCTTAGTGAAGATAATGTGGTCTCAAACAAATATCTGCCCCAAGAGAACATTTCAAGTGTGGCAAAATCTTCTGCAAGAGCAAAAATGTATTAATTCACCACCTTCAGGTAATGTAGGAAATAGATTCGAGGTGACAATATAAATAATTCCAATCTTAACCATGTCATGGTCTAGTGCATCATCCAATGAAAGAAAGAATCTTTTGACATCTTCACTTGTGACAACTTTTAACTCCCTAAAATATGTATCCTTCACTGTAGATGGTTTTTCATCCAACATCAGTCGACCATCGATCCAATCATACCACAATTCAGTGACCAAACAGAATTTAGTAACCAAGAATCGAATATATCTCATATTTAAGTTGAACCACATCTCTTGCTTGTTAGGTTGCTTTACCTCTCGTAGTGAAACATAGTGAATCACTTGTGGTTGCACTAATATCTCCCTACAATGCATGTAGTAAGAGACACGTGTTTTTTAGAATGCCCCTCTGGTAGTAGTGAATTTCATCACGAAGTGTGTGCTGACTCTCTATATTGGTGTTGCAGTGATCTTCCTAGATAATAAATTCTTTTGTTTTATCAAATATTTCCAGTCCTGCACAATCCTAATGTCAAACATGCTACTGTGACCTTCAACACATAAACATTTCACTGTGATCAACATATCCATATTTAGATCATAAATAGTTGGTCACAAATTCTCCAAAATCATAACACATAACAGTAGATAGTCACAACAAGTATTACATTCACGAACAATCCAACACACTTTAAAAAACATATTAAGTTCACATGGATAATAATCAATCAAACAATACACCAAATAAGTCACGAAACCTTCAAATTACAAAATACCAAAAATAGACCACAAAATACCCCCAATCAGGTCACAAAACTCACAAATCAGGTCATAAAATCAGATTTCACCTTCTACACGGATCTCTAGCTGGAAGCCGACATTTTGACTCTTTGTAGAAGAAAAACCTCCAACAACTATTTTCCTCTTTCCTTTATCCTTCTCCTTTATATTCATATCAACACTACAAGTTCTAACCATTTTAAAAACAACCATAGTTGAAACTAAAATGTAATAGGCTATTTCACGATGAATCTTCGATGATAATGGCGACGATTGGGAGTTGTATGATGATGTATTGTGCAGTTGAAAATGGTAGAGAAAGAGACGCGAGTTATATGGTAGAGAGAAAGACGTGGTTTTTGTATTGTAGAAAGAGAGAAATGTGGTTTTTCGTATGGTAGAGAGAATGATATGGTTTGAATAACATGGATAAGTACGTAGAGAGAGAGAGAGAGAGACGTGGTATGACAAGTAATGTGCAGTTGAAAAATGTGGGCAATCCAGATTAGATCTCATAAATAAACAGTTAGCATAATAAATTTGTATTTATTAATTTAAAAATAGATAATTACCACCTAATTTTTAAATTTTAAACTTCATCCCCTTATTTTTGAATTGTAAACTTGAGAAGTAGGGTACTAGGTAATTTTCTCTTAATTTGCTCTAATCAAGTTTGTTTTCCAGGTACTAATCTTGTAATTGTAGAAATGCGACATTTTTGTTGTGATTTTAATTGCTAAGATGAAAATAGCTAGCATATTAATAGCCATTGATGGAAGGGTATTAATCATATCTCATTTATATACATCTCTCTCCAATATGAGATAAAGATTAGGGTTTCCATTTTCTCTCTTCTTCTTCTCTTTGTTTTCCTTATTATTATTATTTTTTTGGTTAGATTTTTGTGTAAATAGATATATACAATTAGATATGGTCTTAACTGTTCTTGGTGAACAGTGTCCTCTGATACTTAGCCCCTGTTTGGCCCCCATTTTGTATAAATGTAAATGGGTAGATTAGTATCTTTTAAAAAAAATGAATGGTTGAAAATGAAAGAAAAGTTTTTGGTTTACGTGTAATATTATTTTATAGAAAATTGTGTCGTTAAAAATAGGATAGAGAAAAATGGAATAGAATGGAATGAAAATTAATGAGGGTCAAACGGTGTCTTAGTGTAATTTTCAGGTTCAAAAAGTGTTTTAAAAAAGAAATAGGTTTTGAAGGATTTACTTATTTTACTTAGAGTATTGTTTGTAACCTTGAATATTGTTTGTTTTTTAAGTGGATATAGAGCTTTAATCACTTATGTGAAAGCTCAATATAGTGAGTAGAGATTTTTGACTAAGCATTAACCTTCCTGCAAGAGATCTTTTCTTAACATCAAGAATGTTGGGACTAGATAGGAATGAGAACTCCAACAATTTCTTTGTTTTCAACGCCTCCTAATTTCCAGGAATTAGTCACTTCAACAGCCTTCGATGGTTATACGGGTATCCAAAGTATGAACGAGATGGATGTTTTTTGTCCCAACCATTTTTTTAGTCCCGAGCCCGATAAGGAAAGGGATAATTTCGAACAAAGTTTTCATGTTGTTGACTCTTACTACCAATCACAAGTTTCATGTTGGACGCAGTATGAATACTGGAAATTATGATCAAGGATTACTTTATCAACCGCCATCTACTTCAGAGATCCCTACTGAAAACTTTTTCAAATATAAAAATTCAGTATCTTCTCACGAATTATTGAATTAGATAGGATTCATTTGTATTGTACAGAATAACAAGTAGTGGGCGAATCTTCATAAATTTGATCGATAATGTGAAATATTCTAGCTAAAAATGCGGGAGATAAAAAAGATGCAGAGTCATTTGTCTGCTTGGCTAGTCAAGCATGGGCTAATTTATAGATCTTTGGGCTTTGATTATTAAGGAATAGAGACTTTACAAATAAAGCCCAAGGATTGGCATTCCATTGACAAATGGTTCGGTCCGACTTTGGTGCCCATTTAGGTACCAAACAGACCCCATACATTGATTTGAGATACCGATAAGGTTAATACTAGTCCATTCAATGCTAGGCATAATGAACATAAGGTCTTCAAAAAATCTCTTTTCGTCCTATGATCTTTAAGGTGTATGAAGTTTCATATTTTATTTTTTAAGCAAAACACCGAACTATTTTCCACAAAGTGGTGACGAAATGTATAACTTTTACAAATCTTTCCATTTTCCAAGTCGATACAATCCATTCGTTCATAGAACTATTTACTTGATCGCAGACATTTCTGGAACACCTCTAACAGAGGGACAAATAGTCAATTTTGAAAGAACTTATTGTCTGACCTAGCCTCCTCCATCCCTCGGGACCAACAAGGGGTAGTACAGAAATATTCACGTGTTGTCCATCGACTACGCCTTTTGGCCTGATCTTAGGCCTTGACTCACTCTCTGTGGATGAACCTTGCGGAGGAACCCACAAATGACGAAAATTTCTCTTTTGCTTATCCCTATCTCGATGAGCCGAAACCAAAGCTCTTATTTTCTATTGAGTAATAGTTCGAGTGAGTCTTGAACGAGCCCCTCGAAAGCTTGAGGCAAATAAACGAATTTTTGTTCTACGTCTCCGAGCTATAGATCCGCATTTAATTCTGGTTGTTGAATAAATGAAACTTTGACGAATAACTAATTGATTTCCTTTCTTTCAATTATTCTTCTTAGTCTTATTGGCTCCAAGCTCTTTATTTTTTTCTTGATTCATTTAATATTTAAGTATGGATGAATCAATTAGTATTGATGTTTTATTACACTGTCTTTTATGAGATGACTCGTAGACCTTACTTATTGGAATTCTATATCATTGATATTCTTTTTCTCTCTTTCTCTCATCCTCCCATTTATCCACACCTTTACTTCTGTCATTTTGTTTTACAACTTCTAATTAAAGTTTATGTTAAAAAAAAAAAAAATTCAGTTGCTACAAAGATATGACTGATTTATCATATCTTGACTGGTTCTTTATATCCAGATAATACGAAGTGATAAGTGAATCCTAGGGGGCTAAAAATTTTAGTGTACTTCATTACTTTTATGCATATTGGTGTCTAAGTTTATTTCTGCGACCAACAACAAGGGTTTGAGATGAAGAGCAAATCTAAATTACATTTCTTTCTTAAGAATTCATTATATGGACTAAAACAAAGACCTATGCTATAGTGTAAAACAATTTATTAATATGTGATTAAAATTAACTTCAAAAAAAGTGAATAAAATGCGTGTTTGTACTAAAACTCTAAGAATGGGTGTAAAGCTTATTTATTGTTATGTGTTCATGACATGTTACTAGCTAGTTAAAGTAAGAGTGACATCACAAAAATGAATTTTATTTATTTATTATTATTATTATTTTTTAAATCTGAGTCTGATTTGAAATATCTAGAATATTTCTTGGAATTGTTATCGAAAGAAGTATGTCTGATAATAGGTTAGCTATTACTCAAAAGGCTTATTTAGATATGGTAACTAAATTTGGAATGGATTTTTCTAAATCAGTTAATACTTACTATACCATTAGTAGCACTAGTGAGCTTATCTTCTGCATGATCCCCTAAAACTAAAGAAGAAATGGGTGATGTGTCTTATGCAAATGCAATTGGATAGATTATGCATTTATAACAACAAAACCTGATTTAGCTTCTTTAAGCACAATTATAATCCTGGTAGCTACATTGGGATTGTTTCAAGTGGTTACTTAGGCATCTAGTTGGGACATTAAACATAGGTTTAGTGTTTGAAAAAGAAGTGATACATTAACAAATAACACTTAAAGGTTATGTAGACTGATTTTACTGAAAATAAAGATTAGAAGAAGTCTATCTTATTTCTTTATCATATGAGATTATCTTGGAAGTTTCTACTTCGACTCTTAGTTACCTTGTGAACTACTGAGGTTAAGTATTTTGAAGTGAAATATCTAGAGAAAATTTAGTTATAGAGGAAGTTAATTTGTTACCGTAAGTGTTATCTGTTCACAAGTTTAAAGCTCATTTACCGACTTTACATATAGATAATGATTATTGTTTTCATGCAGGTAAATTGGCAATGATGATTGGCAGGAATGTCAATCGAGCTTGTTGATTTGGGCTACCCGTGACTCGGCTCGAAAAAAGCTCGACCCTGTCCGGCTCGAGGCTCGGGTCGAGCCCTATTTTGGGGTGCCGGGCAAATCCTAAGCCGGCCCCTGTAGCTCCCTGGCTCGAGCTCACAAGCTTATATTTACAAATAAATACAAATAAATAAATAAATTTTAAAGGCAACAGAGGCTGCCTTCTTCATAAATAAATAAAAAATTAATCGAACTTGTCCGAGCCAAAAGCTCGGGTTAAGCCTAATTTTTTTGGCTGAGCAAAAGGCTCAAGCCGTAAAAAAGTTCGATCATTTTACCCAAGCCTCAAATTTCGGTTCAACTCGACTCGTTGATACTCCTACATGAAGCAAGTGAAGAATGTCGAAAACATGACTAATTATTCACTTAAAGTGGTAGCAATGATGTGGCACAGTAACTCAATAATGGCTATGTGTTAGCTAATGATAGGCTATTGGGGCTTGAAGTGGATTGTGCTAGCACAAAAAAAGATCTTAGTTGTTGGATTAATCAAATCGTTGATACTTAATCGGCGGAATATAGAGTCATAAAGGCATCTCCAATGGATGCACCATTGCACCAAATTTTGGTGCAAACTTCCTCCAACCATTGCACAATTGCACCAAATTTTGGTGCAAAATGGTGCAACATGAATAGTGTTGCACCATATTACGCCATTTTTTGCACCAAATGATGCAATGTTCATTTTGCCTTTATTTTTCATTTTTCAAAGATAATAGTAAAGGATATTTGTGTCATTTTTGTTCTATGATAATAATAATAATAATAATGATATAATGATAATGATAATGATAATGATAATGATGATGATGATGATAATTACTTAATTAATTATACTATTAATTATATTATTAAAGTTTATTATTTTTAATAATATAATCAATAATAATTAACGTAATTGTTAATTTAACGTAAAGTTTAATTCGTAAAGTTTACGTTTAAAATTTAATTTAATGTAAAGTTCATATTATTAACGTTTATTATTTTTGTAACTTTAACGTAATTGTTTATCATAAATTAATAACATAATCAAATATTTTTGTCAATTTAACATAATATATAAGACACGTTAATAATTTAGTGATCAATATATTTGTTAAATTAACGAAATTATAATTTAGTAATTTATATAGTTATAAAATAAATAAATAAATAAATAATTTTTAAAAATAAATACATTTTCAAAAATCGAAAGAATGAATAAAATAAAAAAGCACTGTTCATTTGGTATAAATTTTGATGTAATGATTGGAGGAAAATTTTGGTTTGGTGCAAGATTTAGTGAAAAATTTGGCGTAAAATGGTGCAAAATTTGGTGCAACGTTGGAAATGTCCTAACTCTCTCATCATTTTAATCTTGTTAGTCCAAACTGTGCGATAAAATCTGTCCTCATCTCTAATTCTCTTTGTAATTTTCTCCATTGAGTCTTCTCTCTCTCTCTTTCAATTTATTTTTATTTTTATTTTTAGTTTTTTGGGTTTCTACAACTATAAAAAAGTGAACAATATTGTAACTTGGTATGGGTATTGCTTTTATTAACAGCATCTGAATTCTTCGTTTCAAATTAAGTTTGAGAATTTAGGTGAAAGGTCGGTTTTCTATTGCCCCTGTGGTTACATATATTTTCTTTAGAACGCTCTTATGCTTAGTATTTCTACGCTTACATTTTGTTTTCATCTCTGGTTTCTTTAATACGTGTACACGAGACTCAACATATTCCTTTTGCATACTAAATGTAAATATATTCAATGAAAGTCTTGAGCCAGATATTCCATCAATAGTGGATATTTGAGAATATTTATATAAATGTGATAAAAATTTTGAAGCACAAGATATTAGGAAAAAGAGTTGTACACAAACACATTAATTTATACTAGTAGGGAAGAAAGAAAATTAAAATGATTGAAGCGCAATTGATTTTGACAATACTATCATTGATAATTGCTGACGATTTTGCGTATGGGATAATTAATGATATTATTGTCAATAATTATGTTCGAAACTTCAAAAAAAAAATTGATTTTCAACATTACCTTCCGTTGTTGATTTTTTTTTCCTTTCCCCTTCAATTTTGACTCTTTTTTCTAATCACCATTTGTGTGTGTGTTTAAGGAGGAATTATTGGTGAATTAATCACCATGGAGGAGGCTTCCTTTGAAGAAGGAGTAAAAGTCATGTGGGAACCTTGGAACCAACAATGGCACATCCTGCGATTTACCTCCCTGAGCAGTTAAGGGGCCGGAGGTTCAGGGACGATAATATATAGTCTGACACAAGTTGGGACACCTCATTAAAAAAAAAAAAATAAATAAATAAAGTTGAGCCAACTTTGATCATAGTTAACATATGAAAGATGATTGGACAGTTTTATTTTTCTCTCAAATACTGATATCACGAAATTTTGGGCTGAATGAGTCTGAGATTAAATATTCAATGAGAATCCACAATTTATAAATACTCCTAAAGTTGACCCTCATTCTCTATTCAACTTCTCTTATATGGAGGTTAGGCTGAAAATGCATAGAAAATTCCTCCATAAAAATACAGCAATAGTTAAAAAAAAGAGAGTGGTGACATGAGCCTACTAAGCAGTAATTAATTTGGTCCCCAACACGTGAGAGAGACTAGACACTTCTTTGTGTTTTCATCCAAGGTCAATGGTAGGGGAGGGGACCATGGCTGAACCCAATTGAACCCTCTCCATAGGTATGTTGGTTCAAGACAGATTTCATTTTTTTCCCCCCTTCATTAAAGTCCATTAACCTACTGCTTGTACACATTCGATTCTTGTCGATTTTATTGAAACCAAAGATTGTTTTGGCAGCTTAAAGATCATTGGATCTTTATTCTTTCAGTGAACTTTTCGCATGATTTGCACGATGGCGTTGGATATTTTTAGACATATTTGCCGTGTTACATATAAAGTGCGACTATAAATGACTTGTAACTTAAACACACGACAAAAAGACATAAATTGAAGAAATTTATCGAGTATAAAGTTATAAATAATTATTTAGTTTACTCCATTTTAGCTTTATTATTATGTAAAATCAAGATGTTTATGGAATATAAAGTTATATCAATAATTGTTGAGTTGATTTAGTACTACATTTTATCATTATTATTGACTTTCAAAGTCCATCAAGACTTTGATTTGGGGGAATCATTAAGGACAATTAGTGCATAATTTGAATAAGCTCAAACTAATCATAATATATATCAAAAGGTAAACCAACAATCCAACCACTGTCCCTGTGCCATTTGCTTGTGACTCATTTTTCTTCCATTTGTGGCCCCCATTTTGCCCCCATCAAATTCACCATCGTTCTATTTATCAGCCATACTCACTTTCAAAAGCTTCTAACTAAAAAAAAACTCCATAAAGAAGCAGAGTCTTCATCTCCCAATATTTCGTCCCATCCTTGGATAAAAATTGTACTCTCAAGGGACGAGGGCGAACAGTTTCGACTATCTACTCGATTAGGCATGGAGTCGACCATTTTTCTGGAAGCCGCATAGCCATAGAGCCCAGGAATTGAAGAAGTTACACAAAAGATGGGCAATTACAGGTTCAGATTATCAGATATGTTACCAAAAGCCTGGTTCTACAAGCTCAAAGATATGAACAAGACCAGAAACTGGAAAAATGCAAACCCCTCCAAGAAAAAACAGCAAAATACATCATCATCAGTTGCTCAACCAATTCAGCCATCAATAAACAGTCAAATATCTCACCTCTCTGACCAAAGAAAATCTTATTATTTCACTAGAGATCTTATTCCGGAACCAAATAATCTCACATTCTATACCAATCCATCATCCATTACACAAGTTTGCGAAAAAATATATACAGAACCGCCAAGAAAATCATCCAGGAGGAGACAAAGCACGATGAGGATCAGAAATTCTAGTGTTCGGCCTTCTTCCAGGCTCGTCACCAACACGTCCATTTCAGCGGGTTGCAGATGTGAATCCAATGTCCAATCCGTGTGGACTAAACCAGATTCAACTCCCGAAGAGTACCCAAATTCACAAAATGGTAGTTCATCGTCCGGGAACGAATCTCTCTTGCCCGAATATGGTTCAGACAGGGATACATTTGATGCCATGCTTTCACGGTCAACCTGCAGAACTGAGAACGATATCATTATTGACATGGAAAATCGAAAGCCATTCGACACAAAATCTGATGCTGCTAATCACAAGTTCGATGGTTTTGAAAATCTTCCTCCAATCATCACCAGGCAGAGTAAAACAGGCGATACGAAAAAGGAAACAAAACCGACAGAGACTAATAACCCGACCAAGATTCTCAGAACCTCAGCCAAATTTGAGGAAAAAAATGCATTCGGATCCCTTTCTGTTAAGGTTGTCAAGAAGGACATTCTGAGAACTTCTCCCAAACAACATAAGACTACTACAAGTCCTGTCCGAAGATTTCCAGGGAATTCACCAGGTCTCAAACTGAGGACTAATTCTCCTAGGCTTGCAGCGAGCCTGAGAGTTCGGGGTCGTAAAAGTACAGTGTCTACTTCAAGTTCGAGCTCAAGAAGAAGTGTATCACAGAGTTTTGCAATTGTGAAATCATCTCAGAATCCACAGAGAGATTTTAGGGAATCAATGGTGGAGATGATTGTGGAGAACAACATCAGAGCATCAAAGGATTTGGAGGAACTTCTTGCTTGCTATCTTACCCTCAATTCTGATGAATATCATGATCTGATCATCAAAGTGTTCAGGCAGATTTGGTTTGATATTATTGATATTTGAACTCTTGTAATTTTTATTTTTTTATTATTATTATTTTTTTTTGGGTAGATTGTAGAGTACTCTAATTAAATAATCAGCCTCTCTTTAGAGGCTAGAGCAGTAGAGATTCAACTGTAGTACGAAGAAAAAAAATTAACTAAATTGTCGTTCATTATACTGCCTCAAATATATTTTCTATTATAATGAATATATGCTAAATTAGTATTGTTAGCAAATCTATTTCAAGATTGAATGTAGACCAAAATGCATCTAATAAACAACGACATCTTGTGATAAACATGTTTATTTGGAAAATTACCCACAGATTGTGGTCCCGTTTGATTCCCATTTTTCTAAAAATATATTTTTTTCTCTCTCTTTCTTCTTTTCAACTACACATTTTTCATTAAAATAAAATTACATTTATTAAAAAAAAAAATTCACCCACATATTCTCCATCAATCTACTATTTTAAAATTCAATTTTCTTTAAAAATGGAAGTCAAACACCCTCTGAGACAGTATTTAGAAAAAATAAAAAAAAAATAAAAAAAATATCACAAACATTTTATCATCTTTCAATGACTTAATTCAATCCTCCTATCCTTTTCTGAGGAATTATTATTTTGTCTTTACTCTATGACATATACAAGAAAGTGGGTTGCCTTCCGCCCCCACGGCACTTCTCCACTGGCAAAGGACGGACGCTGTCAAATCTGGCAGAGCAGAGGTCGTGAGTTCGAAACATGGGGCTCTTGGAAGGCAAGGATTTATTCTTGGAAGGCAAGGGAACATTTGGAAGGCAAGGATTTATTCTTGGAAGGCAAGTGGGAACTTGGAAGGCAAGGATTATTCTTGGAAGGCAAGGTGCAACTTAGATTGGCTTGCTTGGCACTTTGTCAGACCAGGTGGGGAGCGCTCGGACCCTGGCCAGTTGGAGGCACATCCTGCGATTAACCGGACTGTGTGAAGAGGGGCCGGATCACAGACCCAAGGATTAGTCTAGAATAGGACACCTTGTAAAAAA
>NC_036249.1:25103629-25133042 GCF_002742605.1 Olea europaea var. sylvestris | reverse complement strand
TATTTTAAAAAAGGAACCTTTTAAAAAAAAAAAAAAAAAAAAAAAAAAAGTGGGTTGCCTTCCTATTTTCATTGACTTTTCCAAATGCTTTTTGAGCTTTTTTATTTCTCTATCGAACGTGAAAGAACAATTTTCTATAAGTGAATTAATTTTCAAGAACATAAAGCTGAAAATACGAAAGTAAGTGAGTCAAGACTCAACTAGTGTGGCGAGAAGCGTGAAAGAAAATACGACTAAGCTTTGTTGATTCTAAAAGAATACAAAGCGACACAATTAACATTCCAGTTTCTATTGATTCGTAATAATGACAAAAAACTAGGCATCAGACATGTTTATTTAGTGTATAGATACCAAGAATTTGGGGAAAACCCTATTATTGTGAAATATATAATTGACCATAACTAAATTGATACTTGACTGCAAAAAAAAAAATTAACCAAAGCTATATAAATTAAACCTGTCCGTGCCAATCCTATGGAATCATTAACTATCACAAATTTGTGCTACAAAATATCGATTGGACGAGTTGCACAAGATTGTTTGGCTCCAGACATAAATAATGACAAACTATAACTCAAAGGAAAATGCAAGTTGTCCCACCTCAAAAACAGATCAAAATTCAGGGTGCCGAGGTGGCAACACCTCGGCCCTTGAATATGAAAAAAAAAATGAAGTTGAAATCGGGGGCTAAGGTCCCCCTGTTTTTTGGTCGGTTCCCGAGCCTGTGCCTATAGCACGGCTGATAACTCAAATCTAATTTACAATTTTGCTACATGAACATCAAGACTTACATAATGATTTACATAATGTTACATGAAACTATATCATTAGACAATTTAAAACATGGTAAGTTTTTTTTTTATGCAATTATTTCCCTCCAACTCATCTTATGACATTGCTTCTGGACAATTTCTTCTAGAAAAAGTAGATTTATTCCAATTTAATAGTGTGATTATGCTAAGATAAAGCCAAAAGGAAACCGGCTGACAATTTCTTCTATAAATTTGAGCTTCTACTTGAAAAGAAGATACCCCTTTAAGTACAAAGTTTCAATTTTAGAAATATTATATCTAGGCACTATAGTACTCTCTCTCTCTCTCTCCCCCCAAATATATGCAATTACAAAGGTAAACAAATGTAAGTAAAGCTGAACCTTAATGCATTAAAAGGTAAAATGAATAGTGAAAAGGCTGTGCAAAATTCAAATTGAATCAATCAATTGCATTTTTAAAAATTATATTTTTTGAAATATTTGTACGGGGCATGCACCTGAAGTCAAAGAGCACAACTTTGTAAGAGTCTAAAGAAGCTTTTAAACCTGTGCATACTTTGTCTAAGTTGTGTATTGATTTTATAAAAAGCAAAAGTGATTACAAAGTTTAGTTTCGTATATGTTCGTATTCAAAAGTGAAAATACCATTTCATATGTAAAAGAGTACTAGTTGTTTTGATTTTTGACTTATTGAATGGTCACCACGTTCAAATTATATAACAAGGGTGATACGTACAAATAGTATAAGACCAAGATAAAATCAATTACAATTACAAAAGATAATCTTACGTTATTTCACAATCACCAACTTCTCCCTTAACTGCCCAGCTCTATAAGGGCTTTAGTAGAGAAGGTCATCCACCACGTCTTATCGATTCTTCGAAGATCATAGCTTAATTGGTTCTAATATGTATGTCGAATCCTTCTGTCATAATCGAGATTAGATTGGGTTTGTTCACGTTCAGGCAGAATTTCAATTACATCTTTTCAATTTCGGTTCAATATTTGAAGCTCAAACGAGATGGTTGGAAAATAAGCGTGAAGATAAACTAGCTTTTGCCCTAACCAAATTTAAATGCACTAACCAAAGAATTTTTACATACATCATTACAATATTAGGCCTATTGCCCCCACCAATTTGAGGGTGTTCTCACTTTATGGGACAACAAACTCCATGCATTATAAACTTTCATACTACTTTCTGGGTGGACGTGTACAAATTAATCAAAAGCGTGCATATTTGTGTTTAGTAATGTGGATATCGACTATATAATTAATGTTTAGCAATGTGGATATCAACTATATAATTAATCAATTTCTTTGAACCCCATTTTTTTTCAAAAAAAATGCATTTTCAAATAATGTTATGATGAGAAATGTGTGATTAAAAAATAAGAAAAAGTTTTGAATTTACGTGTAATATTATTTTATTGAAAAATATGTGATTGAAATGAGATCAAATCACTGTTGAATAATGTATTTTTGATGAGAAAATGGGGTCAAACAAGGGCAATATTTTATGTACTAAATATGAGTGTTGCGTGCAATAAAATTTGTCAATTTTTTTACTTTTATGTTCTCAACCCAAATCCCAAAAAAAATTGTTTAAAAATTGAATAACATTTAGGTTATTTAATTAATTGATAGACAAGATCATAAGAAATAATCCATTTGATGTGAGTGTAACATTGTCAATCCAATGTACTGACTTTTGAAATAAGGTCAGTTGTCGTTTCTAAGCAATTTGTGCCAACCTTGATTTTTGAGTCTTTCAACACGATTTACAAGAGATAGCGTCTTGTTTCTTGCTAATTATTTGAAAAGAAAGGGCAAACTGTCCGCTGACGGTTTAGAAAATTTAAGCAAGTTGGCAAATTCAAAGCTTATTTGGTAGAGTTTTTAAGTCAATTAAAATCAATTTTTTGATCGTTATTTTACTATTTCAGCCATCATTTTTGAATTCATCTTTCACAGGTAGGATCTATTTTATCTCTAACAGTCAAAAATTAATTATCAAAATTCTTACCAAACAAGCACTCAACCTGATCATTGATTTTGTTATGGTAAGAAATCGTTACAAATTATTAAGTCAATTAATAAATCGTTACTTCAATGGGTGAGTAGAGTTTTTAAGTCAATTAAAATCAATTTTTTGATCGTTATTTTACTATTTCAGCCATCATTTTTGAATTCATCTTTCACAGGTAGGATCTATTTTATCTCTAACAGTCAAAAATTAATTATCAAAATTCTTACCAAACAAGCACTCAACCTGATCATTGATTTTGTTATGGTAAGAAATCGTTACAAATTATTAAGTCAATTAATAAATCGTTACTTCAATGGGTGAGTAGTTAGACTCAAAAGCTTTGAAAGAATTATTTTTGAACCACAAAAATATATCCGGAATGAGATAAAGCTGTAGGTTCAATTCGGTTACCCTTGTTGTATTGAGGGAAGGCAGGGCTTGCTTCCTTCGAGAGATATGACCAAGTGTTCCCCATACTCGATCTCATAGGACCTTTGTTGTGTGCTTCTTTGCATCACTTTGTCCCCTTTTGTAGTGCCTTTTCGGGTTTTCTATGATTCTCCGTTAACATGCCAAAAAGTGAAAGTAGGGTCATATGTGCGGATACGGTAATATAAACTCACTGAACACCATTCAACTTAAAGATAATGACATGCTGGGCCTTTCTTTGCTAGGAGGAGTGGCCCAATCACTAATAAATCTCTCAACGAGAGTTCATTCTGTTTTTTCTAGAGGAAGTTGATTCAATGGATCTGCTTGACTAATTCATAAGAGATAGGAACGCACAAGCACAGGTGAGAGGGAAGATTACCTTCTGACAAGGGGTTGGCCAAGATTTGATATTTGCTTTTGTCTCTCCCATTTCTGTGACCAAAATTGCTTTGACTTATTCGACTAGGCGGGGAAGGTCTGTCCCTTTTCCATCGGAAGAAAGTAGATGATCACATGGGCGAATGAATCAAAGAAATGGAAACTTCTTCATCCTAGAAAGCGGAGTTACTTCTTGAATCTTTGAATAGAGAGACCCATTAACCAGACAATTTGGAAGAAACAAGCTACCTCACAGAAAGGATGATGAAAGGGTCAATTGACGTAGCAAGCTAGAGCTATGAAACCGCCCCTTTCTCATTAACTCATCAGATTATGAATCAGATATTCAAACGTCAACTTGAAGGCTATGATTCCCTTATTCTGTTTAGGGTCCTTGTTACAAGGTTGGGTTTAGGCCTTCTAGGGCCTTTGAAAGGGACCTAACAAGATGCCATTCGAGGGTTGGATAAGCAAACTTGGCAAAAGGATCACTATTTCAATTGATGCTCTGTTGTAGAATTCTCAAATTATCATATACAGATAAGCGAGAACGCCTTTCCTGACAGGGTTGCATTCTCACGAATGTCAAACTTTGTAGCTCAGTTCATTTGGGATGACCAAGCTCCAGGGAGGTTTTCGAACCCTAAGAAAGGCAAGGCAAAATACCAATTGTTCCGAGAATCCTTTATCAAAAGCCTTATTTTGGGCATAACAATCGCTGCTAACCATTGGCTAGCATCTCACTCTATTGAGGAATCCAGTTTGGTTTTAATTGAGCGATTTCAGAATCTAAGCGACTTGTGTAATGAGTCCTTCCTTTTCGAACATGCTCGATTTGCTAGTTTTATGCTTTGAAAATATATGTTATTGGCTGTCAATGGAAGATTTTTTTTTATTTTTTTTATTTTTAAATCTAGATGAGCCAAACCAATGTTCTGTCTATAGATTCCTTGACTTTCATTTCAATCTTAAGAAAGCAACACCAAAGAAGCCTATGAGATAAATCGGGCGAGCCAAGTTGTCAGGTTCTCAGGGATTGGCTTTTAGGCTTATTGGAGGAGTGAACCAGTAACTCAATCCTTGATTCCAATTGACTTCTTGATGGCCCTTCTGATTCTTGATCTTTTCCTTCTTTCAATGGCAAGGTTGACTAATCTAAAATCGAAGATTAAGATGCTTAACAATTGCTAAAGGAAAATAGAAATAGAAAGAGATGTTGGTCGGATGCTCCTAGAAGAAGAAGATCGGATGAAGCAAGGATATCTTGCTATTTAGTTCGGATTTCAATCAGAACAATTTGGTTAAAGAAGTACTAGAGGAATGTACATGTGAGCGAGAGCTACCTTCTTACATTTCACGAGCTTGATTGTCAGGCACGTGACTTGGTTTCCTTGTTGAGTCAATTCATTCTTCCAATATGGAAACTATTTGGTACGTATGACGTTTCGGTTGTTTCTAGACAAGTTTTGAGCTTTGAAATCCCCATTATTGGATGCCTTTGATGTTTACATTCTAGGGTACAAATCGAGGTTTTCAATAAAGAAACTAGCCATTTTAGCTATTCTTGAAAAAGAAGACAAGGGTTCGAAAGTCGAAGTCTAGAAAGCACGCATCCAGCTAACTTTGGATTCGATTCTAAAAGGTCTGCAATGCCTGATCCAACTTAGAGGAATGGTCGAATTGGGAAGTGGACTCCCTTGTTTAAGAGACAAGAACAATAAAGGCAAAGGTGCAAGGAAAGGTGTGGTTGTTTAAGCGTCCAGAAGTTGGACTTGCTGATCCAGAGTTACTTGTAACCGATCTTGATGGCACCAATAGTGAGATGCACATTTCTCTCTCTCTCTCTCTCTCTCTCTCTCTCTCTCTCTCTCTCTCTATATATATATATATATATATATAAAGTTAAGATTAAAAGGCTGAAGGTTGTGTCATGAGTAATTAGAAATGCTAGTGTAATATCAAAATTATTTAGTGAATGTTTGGCTATAGTGATTTTCCTTTTAAGTAAATAATGATATTTTGGTCAGTTTTTTCTTGTCAAAATTAGAATAGAAATTTTATATATTTTAAAACTAACTCTCACTTTCCCATCAAAATAATTAAAATTTCTTTTTCATATATAAGAATGCAAGTAACATATCCGACATACATGTAGAATAAAAAATTTACTTAAAAGTAATTTTACGTTCTTTTTCTTAGCCAGATATGTGTCAATCATTTTTTTAACCCAAAATGAAATCTATATTATCTACCGAATGACAGACGATTTTTCTTTAATCCAGTTAATATTGTGGAAATATGGAAGGGTATATCAAAATGAGGGCGTATAACATATGCCACACCAATTATGTCTCATTTCAAAATGAGGGCAATTGATCTTAGTCGAATGACTTTTACTTAAAAGTCATGTCCTGTACAGAACTGAACAATATCAAATATATTTTGTTAATACCAAACAAGAGTATTTTATTTGGTTGTTGTTTAACAACTACATATTATTGCAGAACAATGTGCCTAGAGAATACGGGTATACATTCTCAAGTCTGAAATACATTTAGAAGATTGGATTCAGTCATTCAGACATTCTATGGACATAACTATCTGCAGACTCTGCGGGACCATTTCACTCACTTTACAATGATAACCACTGTTTTCAAAAACAAATCTAAAATGTGCACATTTTATTACAATTTTTAAAAAGTATTTAATTTTGTACCATGCATGACCTAAATTTGTACAATTATGTGACATGCATTAATTGCATGTTTGAAACAGGACTCGATTGCACAGAATATTTTTAAGGAAATAATTTTTTTTCTCATTAAGTCCCTCTATTTGAATTGTTATGTTTTTGAATTTTCATTATTTCGTACGACGGAGGTTATGTTAAGTATCTTGTATTGGTCCCTTATTATTCAAAAAAATTATTCTTCTCTATCTTATTTTCAATCACACAATTTTTCAACAAATAATATTACACAAAAATCAATTTTTTTTAATTCTTTTTCAACTACACATTCTCCAAAAAATATTATTCTAAAAATTATAATTTCAAATAATGGGAGCCAAACAGAGCTTAATGAATTCTCCAGTACAGCAACATTTATGAAATAGAGATATGGGTTGCATTATCATCCCTAATCTTTCATTAATAAGCGCAAACCGTCCACTTTTATGACTTCTATCAAATTATTTTGTTGGCATGCCTTGAAATGAGGAAACTCAATTGTCGCATTTTGCTATTTTTAGTTTTCTTTTTACTTGTTTAAACGTCAAATAAGTTTTTCATTGCCTTTCACATATATTTGGACGAAACCATTATCAAGTATTAGTTGTGCTGATTAATATAATGTTGAATATAAGAATATGACGAGAAACAGCTGAAAACATAATTATAAGTACACTTATTATTCCCATTGGAAATCAATATAACTAATTATTCCAATTGAAAATTAGCATAAAAATTGTAGCCTCAATATAGACATTTGTTATTCCGAGATTTTTCTATCAATATAACTATAATTATTATTCCAATTGGAAATTAACATAAAAATTGTAGCATCAATATAACTACATTTATTATTTCGAAATTTTTCCATTTAAATTTATTATAATTTTGGAAAATTTATTCCATATCTTTCTCATATAAATGATAGGGAAATCCTATGTGCACACCCCATGATATATACAATGCATTATATTCCTCTCACATGGAAGGAGATCCACAAATATTTTATTGTGTGTGGGCTCCCCTTCATATGAGAGGGATATAAGTGTCGGTGAGCCGCAAGGTCGGACCATTTTTTTTTTTTTTTTGCTAAATTTTGGCCACAAGAAAGATCTATTAGTCAAAAAAAGACTTTCTCCACACGGGTATTTTTCACAATTATCAGAGTTATAGGTCCCATCCAATAATTGTTGAAAGTGGCTTATCCTGTAATCCCAATTGCTCTGTTTGTCCTATCTGGGTCCATCCACCACGACCGGAAATATTTGTCCGTTCGACTACTAAGGAGCGGAAAAGAATTCAAGTAATTTCTATTATGTTTGTTATGGTTATTAAATCATATTTTAACATTCTCGTTTTCAACATTAAAACCTTTTAAAATTTAAATTATTTTCTCTTTTCCATTTTTGCACATGCTATACCACCCCCATTTCTTGTACATGTAATTATTTAATCTCCATGTCCCAATCAAGTTAATTTATGATTAGCAGTAACATTTCATCTTCGATCCTTGTAGAGTCAAGTACAAAATATCACTTTGAAGGATGTAAGAGGCAAATGTTCAATCTTGAATATTAACGAGAAGGAACAGGAGTGAGGTTATTTCACGCCTTGCTAGCAACCGCAGTGTGAGAGTTCGATTCTTGAAACAAGGAATTGGACTCCTTGTAGGCGCAGTATACAGGCATCTCTTGTTCCCTCACCTGTTGGGACACATCTCGCGATTTACCTCCCTCACAAAGTTCTAGGGGTGGGACAGTGGGGGCCCTCAAGGTGGGGTTCAAACTTCCTCTTTTTTTTTTTTTTTTTTTTTTTTTTTGAGAAGGAATTGCATCATTTAATGTGCTTAAAAAGTTACTTTGTCATGTAGAAATGGAATTTTTTTTAGAAAGTAACTTCTAAATGCATCCAAGAACGGTTAATCGTTTTGACTAATTGAAAATGGTGAAGAAAACAGAACATTTGCAGTTGAGAATAGTACAAAAGACAAGAATCTCGAAGGATTCATGCAAAAAAGACTTGGCACACGAGTGCAGTATAAAACATTATTACGACTTTGTAATAAGAATATAGTATTCCCCATGTGCACGTCTTTGTATTAGGTACCCTTTTGTTCTTTTCTTTCTCATGATTTTGTTCTTCCTTCCTCTTCAACAGTGATTGACAATGCAAGTTTTGCATTGATCACAACCTTCCATCTCTGTAGTCAGAAGTTGGACCGAACCCGTTTTAGCATAGTTGGATGAGTGAACAATACTTGTGAGTCTATTAGAATGTATGATTTAAAATGAAGATTGAAAATTTACGAAATGATTTATAAATTTTGGCAAAGAATGCAGTATGTGGCATGAGTAGATAATCGAATATGTGGGTATTTGAAAAGTTCGACGTTGTTTACGGTCAAGTCAATATTTGAAGGTATATATGAATCTTCATAGATGATAAAAGTTGGCAGTAGATTAAGAATTGGACGATAAATGAAATGTTAACTGATTGTCATGTCTTGTCGAGTCGAGAGTATTGATGTCATCGAATAAAGAGTATTGAGTGAGTGAATGCATGCACGACAAATGAATAATTAATTGGGATTAGATTGATTTGAAAATCCAATCTTTTAAGATCAAAATACAAATATTTCCCAAAAAGACACTAGGGAGTGGAATTGTGGCTATTATAAAGTGAAAAATAATTGTGGCCATTATAAAGTGAAAAATATTGTGCGTGTTTTGTCATTAGATTTGTGGGGGATCTTGATTCTGACAATTCAAATATATACATCGCTTTCAACACCAATTTAGCACTGTCAAGTGCAATCATGTTTCCTGTCAAAATTAAGTCTTTTGTGTACATCCGTGAAGGCTATGCATATGTTAGTATAATCGAAAGTTAAGAATTGTACAATTTTGGTGATACATTTTCCGACTTTTCCTTTTGTAAGAGTAGCAGTAATATCGCTTTTTATGGCAACTAAAAATTTTTAACCATTGTGTAACACTTGGAACTCTACTTTTATCAATCATTGTATATTTTTGGAAACGCCATCTTTGTTACTTAAAACTGATCCAAGTGGAAAATGTTAGCCCTATCTTAAAAAAATATGGTGACACAACCTATATCAACATCTTCACGAGCCCAAATTTTTTTACCCTCCACTCGTCATATCACCTCTTACTAGCAAATAGGAAGATGCCAAGACATTTTTTGACACTTTGGCATAGAGTTAATTGTTCCAATGGTTATTGAATTTAGGTCTATGTCTTTGATTGATTACTGAAATTTAAAATGTCGATTTTTGGTTACTGAACTGAGGTTCATGTCTTCGATTGCTCATTAAAGTTTAAAATGTCGAGTTTTAGCCACTAAACTTTAAAAAATATTGTACATTACTTACAGTAAATTCGATATTTTTTAAAATTTAACATTTATACTAATAAATAACGTACAACATTTTTTAAAATTTAATGGCCAAAACTCGACATTTTAAACCTTTGTGAGCAATCGAAGACATGAACAAAAGTTCAGTGATCAAAACTCGACATTTTAAATTTCAATGACCAATCAAAGACATGAGCCTAAGTTCAGTGACCATTGAAACAATTAATTCCTTTGGCACGTTACAACTAGGGATGTCAAACGGGCCGAGCGACTCGTTGGCTCGACCGCCTGGCTCGTCAAAACCCGGCTCGAGCTCGTCAAATGGCGAGCCAGAGCCCGAGCCAAGCAGGGCTCGGCTCGTCGAGCCCACGAGCCATTTTGATCAGCTCGTGGGCTAGTTAAAAGTTTTTAATTTTTTTACAAAAAAAGTCCAAAACGTGCAAAAAAAAAAAAATTAAAAAAATCACGAGCTCACGAGCCGCTCGTGAGATCGGCTCAGCTCAGCCCGTGGGCCGAGCCGAGCTCGGCTCGTCTTCCACGAGCCACGAGCTTGGCTCGCCACGAGCCCGAGACGAGCTCGTGGGTTAAAGGGCCGAGCTGGCTCGACTCGGCCCGGCCCATTGCCATCGCTAGTTACAACTTGTTTTTCCTGTTTTCTTTGCAAATAAGCTGTGTGTATATGCAGACGGAAAGCTAAGAGGGACAGGTTGATTCACATTTCCTACAATCGAAACACAACCGTCAATTGTATTTGTAGTATTTCTGCATTAATAGGCCTTCTTGCAGTCAGAAAAATGCAAACTAATTTTATAAATAATACTTCACCACCAAGCAAAATACACACACGTCTAATCTTTCTATGTATAATTAAAGCTAAATTTTACATTTTCAACAACATACTACTGGTTCATGATTAAACCACACCATAAAGGTGAAAACCAAATGGAAATGGAATCATAACATCCTATACAAAGACTGCAGAATCAGAGTCTCTATTGTCAAATTTGTAAATATAAAGATAAATAAACCTTCAAAACTCATCATTAAGGAAAAAGTACATGACCTTTTTGTGTCTTCCACGAGGCGGAAAGAAGCCTCAGGGGCAGAAAGCCTGGGCTTGTACTGGCACGTTCACTCTTACAGTGACTACAAAAATGGAGCATCTTCAGACAGGCAGTGGCGGGAAATCTTTCTGATCTTTGAGATGGTATGATGATTTAAATGACCCCCTACATGTTCAGAGCATGAAACAAGCTCAAACAGATGATTAGCAAAATATCAGTTTCCCAAGATGGTTATCAAAATTATTTATCCCGCGACTCTTTTACCTATCCGGGTCCCTGCTCAATGGAGGTTTCGGCCTTTGCATACCCGGGGAATCTGGACTAGAAATTTGAGGTGAAGATGGGGCTGATCTTTGTTGCCTGTTTAATTCTGAGAAAAATGTTCCAGATGGTGTTGGCCCACTTCCACGAGGGGAAAATGAGTGGTGGATCCCAGATGACAGGGGATTGATGCTTTGGTCAGGTAGGACTTGAGGTTGCGACTGTTCGTGGCTGTTTCTCTCTAGCAAATTTGTCTCAGTAAATATCACATTCTGCCCATTATCACGCGGGGAACGCAAGGGTGCCTGATTCTTTCCTTTCACAGCAGAAGGCCTATACCCTTGTGGGGATCGATTCTACAACAAAACCCAGAAATAAAGAGTGTCATACCAAATCAAGCAATTATTTCCAAGTAAGAAACATAAAATTCAAAAGACCACTTGTATAGGGATAATATTAGTAGTATACCATTTTGGGAAAATAAGTTCCAGTTCCTCGGTGTTTGGGCATTTCTTCCCTGCTGAAGGCCGCACCGGGTACTAATAAATGGCTCGTGGGATACATTGGCATGAAGCCATTGGGATGTCCCTGGGAAAAACCATTATGCCCCAGCTGTGATGGATATAGGACACCATCCCATGGGCTCTTGTTCTCATATTGAGGGGGTGACATAGGAACCATCGGCAAAGAAGGCATACCAAAGGTGCACTCATAAAACCACCGACCATACTGCAAACTTATGAAGTGACTGTCATAATCCCCACTGAGATCTGACAAGGAGTTTGAAGATTCCGGAATTGCACTCCATCTCCTTGTGCCCTGATGCAAACTCGCATGATCTGAATCTTGAGGCATACCAATTGCATTGACACTCTCTTTGAGAACTTGGTTGTAAAACTTGGGTGAATCACTAGAAATATTTAGGCATTCAATGCTTGGGGTAGCAAGGTCATCTGCATCTCCAAAGAAACGATGGTCCGCAGCATCGGCAGAGTTTTCACCTTTATATGACTCTGTCCCTAAACTAGATGACACAGGAATGAAACCATTGTAAGTTAATTGTGGGTAGGGATCTTGAACAACTGGCTTCTGTACGCGTCCATGTCTCTGCATAGTGCTCGAAAAAAATATTTGAAGCTCATTAGCAATATGATCTTCTGGCTGCATGAGTATTCGCCCGAGTTTTTTAGCACCATAAGAGAAAGCACTGCGTATCCGGTAAAAATTTCCTATACAGAACAAGCAAGTAATAATTGAGCTAATTTCTTGACAAAAATGAAGAGTAGTCATCTGGCAATTGCTACTAGTTAATGTGCTGGGGGAAGATGCCACACTCAAAAAACTTCATAATGCAAAGAAAAGAAGCATGCAAAATCTAGTGAACGTTTACATTTTGCAACAAAAAATATGATCACGTGTAACTGCTTTGATCAATATGGAAAGCCACGAGCTCCATTCAAGTTGAATAACAATGGGATTCTACCTTTGCTGATACTCCTGCCAAGATTATTGACCTCTTTTAGTGGATCAACAATGTTGAGATGTTTTTGTTGAAATCCACGGGATTTTTGGTCAGCATATCTCAAAGGAACGGAGAAGATTTCCATGCAAGATCTTAAGTAATCATCGGTAAGTAGTAAATCACCACTACCATCTTCAGGCGTTTCAGCTGCAATTGAGACAAGAAGAGTAAGTTATAAGAATCTAGCTCGTAATTCAGAGACAAACAGACTGAAATAATGTGGACCCTATTCTAGTATATGGTTCTCACCCACAATGGTTGGCAATGAGGAAATTCGAACTGGTCCATTCAAACTAACGCAATACATCTCCCAGTCAAATTTGCTGAAGTAGTCCAAAAATTTATATAGGACCTAAAATCAGAAATTAAAATTATTAGGTTAATTTTTTAAATTCATATTTAGGGAAAAAACAATTATACTTAAAGCACTCACTGCTAAAGGACCATCTAACGTTGTGTGAAAAAGATGGAAGATGTACAAGACCAATGTCTCCAAAGCATATGTAGATATTAAGCCGTGATGAGCGCCAAGAATCCGACTCTCGTAATAGCACCATGCCTTGATCAGTATGATACTGCGTTTAAACAGATGATTTTTGCCAATGAGGCGATCGACCTGAAATATAAGTAGAATTCAAATGTCACATAAAAACGTATGGTTCCACCTTCATGTATATAATTAATGACAGAAGTATAAAATCTAACATCATAACATAACCTGAAAGATAATTCTTGATCCTTCAAGGAATCAAAGGATCATGATTAAACAAGAATATAATGGCAACATAAAGTACTAAGAAATTTACATAGAAATGAGTTGGTGCATGAGGGACAGACCAACAATAACAGGAACAAATGAGAAAACACATTTTACTAAATAACAAAATTTCAAGAATCGAGATATAGAGCCCAAGTCTTTATTTCATCACATAAAAGTCACAATCTATACAAAATAGCCATGCATCACAGAAAACCAACCTCAATGTATAGTAACAATATCACCTCATGACACACTTGTTTGATGTTTTACGGTATTAGAATATGGGGAAAAAAAATTCAACTTCCAAAAACAAAAAGAAAAAAAAAATCAGATTTGATAAAGATGCGCATACGATAATTGTTTTTCAACATCTCAAATTACTTCAGGATTGAATTTACCTGCTCAAGAAAGCATAAGGTACACAACCCACCAATTTGATTAAAGGAAATATCGACAACAATATTCTGCACGAGGCATTTTACAAGCTTAACCTGGCACAAAATAACCATAGATCAAGAAGGTTGAAAGAGAACATACTCTAAAATGATTATGAATGGATGCATGATGAGTTTAAGACAAATAAAATAAGATATGGTAGAATTTCCTCCCTTATCACATTAGAACTACAAGAGCAACTATTCTACATCCAAGCAGCATCCAAATTACTAAATTAAAGGAAACTGAATAATAAGAAACTTTCTAATACAAAAACATTATTTAGAAAGCCTTTCCAGCCCAAACACTCGAAATTACTCATTCATGCTCAGAAAACCCTGCTAGGATAGGGCATTTTAAGCAATCTAGACCAAGCTTGATTTAGTTTAGTAAATCTTTTCCACCACTAGGTAAATTAATATTCCAAAACACATGCAAAGAAATTTGGTCATGTTAGAAATATCAAGATAGAGATAATGACAACATGAACTAAGTATTTAGACAAATCCACTAACTTGTATGAAGTGATCAGCTGCAGTGCCTATCACTTTCACCAAAGACATCCAATATGAGATGTTAAAAGAAGTTGACAAATGAATCAAGGTTGCCACAATTTTAGAAAGGAAAGTGCCAGGCTTAAGGCTCTTGGTCAATACATTTACTATCTTAATCTGTTGTCCTTAGATTGCAATGGTCAAAGTTATATTCATTTAAGGTTCAAAGAAGCTCATTTAATTATAATGATAGCACAGTACCTCAATAAGAAACTATAAATTGCTTTTCAACTTAAATGAATTATTATCATATTTCTATCTTGGTTGACCAAATGAATCATCTTTAATTTTTGCTCCATCAAGACCATCTCTAAACTCAAATAACCAAGATTCAAACCTTTTTAATAGGACCCAACAAACTTCTCTGAAAGTGTCAAACCATCTTATGTGTTCTACCAAAATTGATCTTCTATGGTTGCTTCCTTAATTAAATCATAAAATATAATCCTTTCTTACTTTATTTCTTCTCTTTTCCTATGAAAAATTATATTTAATATTCCAAGCCTACACGCAATGGATAGACTCCTATAACCATGACGTATTTGTGCTTACTTGAACATAATTTCATTTGAAAAGACAAACTCAGCTACTAACAATTGTATAAATGCCCCTCCTTTACTCTTAATTGGAATTTGTGGATGACATCGAAACCCAAATATACTCCTCATCTAATCCTTCCATCCTTAATCCCATGAGCAGCATCTTGTATTTCTCCTTCGCCACAAAACATTGAGCATGAGCTTACAATTTTCAACTTATAGGAACATCATCAACTTGAACACCTTATTTAAAAATGAATACCTTTTCAATCTCATCCATCAACATAATATCAGCAACATAAAGAATACACATTGGACCCCATTCTTTATGTCATTAGCCAATCCATCCATAGTTAAAACAAATATATTTGGAAATAAACCTGACCCTTGGGAGAACGTAGGGTAATTGGAAACACAAAAGAGACTCCCTCCGTGAACATAGTCCTCCTGTTCATATCCTTGATAAAATCAATGTACATACTTTTGACTCGTCTGCAGTCTAAATCCAACATAATATATATTTGGAAACTCTTTATTATTTGATCTTCTAGGTCAATAATAATTATGTGAAGATCTTTCACTCCAAAATACAATGAAGTAACGCAACCGATTTCAAAATTTGTTATCTTTTCTATTTAAAGCAAATAAGTCATCCCTAGACACCGTTTAGTAGATCAGTTGTATAAGTAGAGAACCCCATCTAGATGCTATGGAACAAGAATCAAAGCATACTCATTTAAACACAAGTTTGAATGCCAATATCAATGCAACTCCTTACACCATTAGCCCAAGGAGACGCTCAAGAGATAAGCATCAAGAACCAATTCTATATCATCTTCACAAAGGGAGCAAGTTGTAATCTTTAATAGAATAGAAAAAGAAGTACTCTCAAATCGTAATACAACTACATAGCATTCAAATTCAGCGTAATAGAATTTAACACAACACAGACAAGTACATGCATACATGTGAATGCAAAAAGAAATATTCCCACAACCCATGCCAATGAATTTAAGAAAAGCAGAATAAAAATAAAGATTGACAGAAAAACAGATGAGCACATAAACAAGAAAGAGACTTTGAAAAGGATATTAAGTGTGTACTTTTTTAAATGCTTCTTATACTCAAGGGCTAGATGGTAAGATGGGAATCGCACATGGGTTGACTTACCAGATCCGGTAAAGCCAAATTGATTTATGTAAAATAAAGATAGGATTTCAAGGGCAAGCACATAGTACATTATCAGTGAACTAATGGTAGCATGCTGACTACAGCCTGAAACCTTTACACCAACATAAAAGTGTATGGGAAAAAGCAGATTAGAGAGATACAAACCTCAGCAGAAATGAGCTGCACATCCTTAATTAAAAACTCTGACGACCTATTATTTTCTTCTTCTTCAAGTATAAATTTCATATCCTCGGCCAACCTATCTTCGACATTAGCACCAAAGGCAGTCAAATCAATATCTCCATCAGGGAGATATGTCTTTAATGGTACGGAACCATAAGGGAATACCTGCAAAAATATAAAAGGTTCGAAAACACAAAAAGGTGAATATAATTTATTAATGAGCCTTAAAAACAAATAAACATAAAGTCATCTTTGGAAAAATATTAACAAGCTTGTGATTAAGAGAGGTACTTTCTCTAATTTGATCGACTATTCCAAGAAAGAAACTTAAAGAGTAGGGGATAAATAGAGTAAATATATATACATGTGTACTGTTTTGTCTTTTGTGTACATATTAGATACTAAAATTTTAATATATTTGACTACAATAATGTTCTTATTAATGGATCAGATGCAGCTGAATGTAGATCAGTATATCAGGAACTTCAAAATTAGAGAGCCATAAATCTCACATTCTTATTTATTTAGTATAGGGCAGGAAAAATTAAACCAACATAATTGAGCAGATCCGATAAGAAGCGTGATTACATTATAACTACTAAAAATACATCGATCCCCTATTCAAACATATAGCAATAGTACTCTACTATGCCAACTTCTCTGACAATATGTCACAGAAACGTTATCGGTAGAAGGAACAGAAAGATAGTTATATAAGTTCAGCTGACCAAAATAAATTATGTACTGACAAATTTCTGTTACCCAATGGAAGTTGGACATAGAGACCAGAGTGTTTTCTTCCCTAATATTGACAAAGAATATCCTTCCCAGATTATTAAACATTCAGGGATTTTGACATTAGTTCTGACACGTAAAAGAGTTGATCCACCAACTATACTTGGTAAAGCTACATGGACAATAAAGCGTACTTAATTATCAGACAAACAAAAGGCAAATACTGCATTAATTTATCTCATGACCATTTTTCCCTGATTTATACAATCACAGATTCCCATATCCAGCCAAAGACAAAATGAACGAGTAACCCTGTCCTTTTGCATCTTTTTAGCCCTCCATTTGTCGTATAACATTCTTCAGCGGGTACCCATCATAATAAATCAACATAATCTCATGATATTTTGCTCTAATTTACACATTCACACATTCTCATCCTCAGGAAGTTATTCTATAAAAAGCATCTTGCAAAAGCAAAAATACTACCAAATGGGTCCTAAGTACTACTAAATTCACTCAACATAATCCTGTTTCTTTGCATGTTTGCCACTAGTTATTGTCAATGGGATCTGTAGAATCAATAATTGGTAGATTACATAATAATTAGTAGATTGTAATTGATAGAATGCAAAATAATTGCAGGATCCATAATTGGCAGATTGTAGGATCCATAATTAGCATATTCAATTGGTTTCTATAATTGGCAGATTCTATTGAAATCTTTCTTACCTTATTTAAATCAATTGTACATATTGACAGAGATTGGTTTTCCTTTATTATCTTTACCATATATGGCTGTGAATATATACGTTCCACGTAAAGCTACCAGAATTTTTTTTCATTGGTAAATATAAATTACTATAGAATATAGATCAAAACTTATGTACAAGTACTTCTCATATATTTGGAGGTTTGTTTTCAGCTTTTCAGGCTCTTTGACAGTGTTTTTTTTTTAGCTATTTCTATTTTCATAAAGTTGGAAGAAAATTCTATTTTTCGTTTCAATGGCAAGAACTATCTTAGTTGGGAGTTTCAGTTTAAGATGTTTGTGAAGGGAAATGAGTGGTGGGGACATATTGATGGGAAGTCTTCAGCTCCCAATGACACCGAGGAACTCGGTACGTGGAAAACAAAGAATGCACACATTGTCTCTGGGTTTTGGGATTCATAGAACCACATAGGTGAACAACTTAGAGGTCTTTTTCTACTGCTAAAGAGATGTGAGAAAATCTGGGTCGGATACATAGTCAAGACAACAATGCACTCTGTTTTCGTTTGAAATTGGAGAGAAAATTCAGTCAAGGTAATCTTTCTATTGAACAATATTATTCCAGTTTCTAGAACTTGTGGAGCAAATATTTGGAAACAAGGTACCTGAAGAGGCGCTGTCCTCACTTCAAATAGTCCATGAGGAGAGTAGATGCAATCAATTTCCAATGAAATTAAGGGCTGAATATGAGGCTACAGGGGACTAGGTTATTAAATGGAAATTCAGTTTTTACATTGGATGTTCGCCTTGGAGAGTTGCTATGGGAAGAACAGAGATTAGCTACTCAAGCAAGAATGATACGAGGGAAGCTACATTCTGAGATAGTGAATGTCTCCTATGTAGCCTAGGGAAGAGGAAGAGGAGAAGGTCAAACCAGTGCTACAGTTGCAAGAAATTTGGCCATATTGCTACCAATTGCACAAAACCATATTGTAATTATTGCAAGAAATCGGGGCATATCATCAAAGAATGTTGGATTCATCCTCAAAATCGACAAGCACATTCTTCACCTATTATAGCTCCGACTAGCTCCACAGGTAGTCCTAGTCAAGCTGTTCTCACTCTCCAACAGATGATCATCTCAGCCCTTTCAGCATTTGGCCTTTAAGGTAATGGTAGGACAGACTCATGTCCTTAGTTTGTTGATTCAAGAGCTTGTAATCACATGACTGGTCAGTGAATCATTGCTTAATGTTCAGAGTTGTAATGGTCCTCAATACATTCAAATTGCAAATGGGAATCAACTACCCATTAATGCAATTGGCGATATTAACCCATCCTTCCAGAATTATTTTATTATTTTATTATTTTTTATTTATTTATTTTTTTTAATGACCGTGAATGTCCGGACCAACTTACGCGCACTTCGACTAATCTCATGGGGCTCTGAAATTTACAGTTAGATACTCACCTCAGTGGCCCTGAATGGACTCAAATTGGTGACTATAGGGGAACAAATCCAAAGCCTAACCACTGAGCTACCCCTTAGGGTTTTCCGGAATGTTTGTTTCTCATAGGTTATCTGCTCACTTGATTTCATTTGGACAGCTAGTGGACAATAATTGTAACATTTCCTTCTCTCTGAGTGATTGTTTTGTGCAGAATCAGGTGTCGGGAAGGTGATCATGAAGGGCCTGAAGTGGGAAGGTTGTTTCCTGTTCAGTTTTTTATTCCTAGCATTTTATCTTTGGCTTGTAATAATGTAAGCAATCAGAGTGAGGTCTAGCACATGCAATTAGCCCATCAGTTAATTAATTTTACAATATTTATTTAACCATGATTTTCTGAGTAATAAAGATCAAATTTCTTGGTAATGCACTTGTTGTGAAAAAGTAGAAACAAACTTGGGTCTCTAAGTCCAAGTATCGTTTCATATTCCCTGCTTCTTCCGAGATTGTTTGGCTTTATGGGTTGTTGGGGGAGCTTGATCAATGCTATCTAGATTGTTGTCAATTCGATCTTCCATGAACGCACCAAGCATAACGATGTTGATTGTCATTATATTCGAGAAAATACTTACTCTTCCTCATATCTCTACGGACCTTTAGATTACTAATGTCTTCACCAAAGCTTTAACTCAACTATGACAACAGTTTCTAGTAGGCAAATTGATGCTTCTCGATCAAGTCGCTTCCATTTGACGGGGATCTCAATGGGATTTGTAATATTAAAAAAAAAAAATGACAGATTATAGAATAATTGGGAGATTCTAATTGACAGATTGCTGAATAATTGTAGGATCCATAATTTGCAGATTGTAAGATCCATAATTGGCAGATTGCAAAATTTATAATTAGCATATTCTAATTGGCTTCTATAATTGAAATATTCTATAGAAATCTTTCTTATCTTATTTACATGAATTGTACATATTGATAGACATTAGTTTTCCTTTATTAGCTTTGCCATATATGGCTTTAAACATATATTTTCCATGTAAAGCTACTAAAATTTTCTATTCAGTGGAATCCTCACAACGGTAAGAGGTATTCGGTCCAAATTTGTAAGTTATCATGCAACTTTTTAACCTTACACATCATAGAACATTCTTGAGTAGGTATTGTTTGTCATAAATCAACATATACCAAATGAACCAACGGAAAATCTACCTCAAAAGCTACTCATAAATGTGAACCAAAGACCACGAGAAAACTAAATCCTAGATTCACTCAACATAATCCGTCCTTTTGCATCTTTGCCACTAGTCACCCTGCAACTTGTTAATACTCCACGTGTCAGAGAAAATTATTCTAGCAGGTACATCTGTCGAAAATTGACATAATCTCGTGAAAGTCTTTCCCTAAACTACACATCACATATTCCCATTTCCAGGGGAGAAAAGATACGGGGAAAAATGAATGGGCACATTAAATACTACTAGATTCACTTGATATAACCCCGTCTCTTTGTATCTTTTCAACTAGTTAATATACAACACTTTAACCCTCCACGTATAGAAAATTCCTCAGCAAGTATTCTATGTCGTAAATCAACATGTACAAATGAACCAATAGAGAATCTATCTCGGAAGGTACCTATAAATGCAAACCAAAGGCCATAAGAAAATAAAAAAATAGATTCACTCATCATAACCCGGTCCCTTTGAATCTTTGCCTCTAGTCACCCTACAACTTTTTAACCCTCCACGTGCCATAGAACGTTCTTCAACAATTATCTTCTGACGAAAATCGACATAATCTCATGAAAAATTACCCCAGTTTACACAATCACGTATTCCCATTTCCAAGGGATCAAAAAAAATTCAAAATGAGAAGCACATTAAATAATAGATTCGCTTGACATAACCTTTGCCACTAGTTAGCATATAACTTTTTAACCCTCCACATTTTGAAGAACACTCTTCAGCAGGTATCATCTGCTGTAAATCAACATATACTCCATGATCCAACAGAAAATCTGCATCAAAGACTCCCCATAAATGCGAACCAGAAAACAAAATACTAGATTCGCTCAACATAACCCTGTCAGTTTTCTTCTTTGCCACTAGATACCATGCCACATTTTAACCCTCTATGTCTTAGAACATTCTTGAGCAGAGAACAAACCAACAGAAGATTTACCTCAAAAACTACCCCTATGCAATAGGCTCAAACAGAGAGTAACATAAGCTGTACACCTACCTAGAAAACTACAGAAAATTTACAATTCATCAAATATAATGCAGCACAGCAAAGCTAAATAAACAGTGCAAGCATAAACATGTGCAAACAATTCACACTAGCATTTGAATCCATATCTGTAAAAATTTCTCTTAAATATGCGCGCGCGTGCACACATATAAGATTTTACCTCAGCGCCAAGACGGTTCCTGATTAAGCTATGAACATATTCAATTACATCTCTTCTTCTTTCTTCAGAAATTGCAGTCGGCTGTACCTTGCAGATTATCATATGGGCAGTTTTCTCAGCTCTCTCCCATCGCTCCGGCCCAATTTCGGATGTACTCGGGTTCGCCGGAGACATTAAAGGAGATGATACGGGCCTCTCCCCCACCGCTGCTCCGCTGCCATCGACTGATTCCGGAAGATCATTCATCAATAAAAGCTTTAAAAACCCAAAAAAAAAAAAAGAAAAAAGAAAAAGAAAAAGAATCTTTTCAAACTGTGATCAGCAGCTTGAAACCCGATCGCTTGTTCAAATTAAAAAAAATATATATATAAAATAAAATAAAAACAAAAACAAAAGAAAGATGCTTCCTTTTTCTATCTCTCTGCGTGAAATGGAGAAGGCTAACGCAGAAAAAGAAAAAGATTCCAAAAGATTGAAAATGAAGGAGATTTTGAGAGTTCTAAAGAAGAAAATTGTTCGATTTTCCTGGGTTCTTGCTTTAGAACAAAACAAACTAATCTTTATATGTATACAATTACTTGCATCTAATTAACATAATATGGAATGCAATCCATTATAGTATTACAGTAATCTCACCGCTGATTGAATTGCTTTAAATTTCTTGGTTTTAATTAATAAAAATTAAGAATAATTTCTATCCCAATTAAAATGTTCATCCCCTTTTTACCAACATAATCACTTTTGTTTATCTGAATTATTATTATTTTTTCACTTTATTTATATTTTAGACTTTTATTTGATTGGAATAAAGAATATTCAATCAATAAAATTATTGTCATCTTTTATTTCAACATCATAAAATGCAAATAGCAATATTCTTGTGGTTGCTAAGCCTTTTCAACAAAGTAAAAAATATATAAATTTCTAAATAAGTCGAATTTATCTTTAGGTAATTTTTAGTTTTTAAACATACCTATCTAAATTTATAACCATTTATGTATAAGTATGGTTTATAGAGTTTGATCTTATTATGAGATGCTTCTAATAATTTAGTATTAAACATTTCATTTTTTAATTAACAACAACTTCAAAGTAATTTAACAATATAAATAGTGAAATTCGATTAGTATTCTTTAAAATGAGAACTGTAGTCAGTTAAACATCTTAAAATGTCAATATTATAAAAAGATAATTTAAATATAATTTTCCCTGTTTACTTAGCCCAAGTGTTATAAAAATATGCTGCTTCTAAAATTAAACAAACATAGTTTTCTAATTTGGTATTGATTGACAAAAAAAAGTTCTCTCGTGAGTTTCCATTATTTACTATATAATTTAAATATCATTTTTGAACGTGCTAATAATTATCGGGATTCACTACTTTTCATGGTTCAAAATAAATAAATTATGAATCTTTTCATAATAATTGTGAATATTATTTTATCTACTTGACTAAAGGATAATATGATATAGTACCACTGATGTTAATATAAGTTAGCAAGTCAATTTAATAGTAAGTTAAATAAATGATCCATGTACCTTAGTATGTAACTGAACTTATCATTTGGTTACATTTATGTGATTAATCAAGTGTTTTAAATTGGATAATTATAAGCCAACTTTTACTTCTATTTTTGAAGTCGTATGAACTTATCATTTATAATTTTGCTATAGAAATAACAAATTTGATGGCATGGTTGACAGGTCTCTCAGATGTAGGGGTGGGGCTCGCAATAAAATGATCGCAAACCCCACATTTGTGAGAAGGCTGTCAAACTAAAGCATTTTCATATCATTTAATGACACCAACTTTAATTTGGATAACTATCTCTAGAGTCAACATATTCCTCTTATATTTTACAATTATGGGCTTTACGTTTGTGAGAAAGCTGTCAAACTAAAATATTTTCCTATCATTCAATAACACCAATTTTAAATTGGACACCTATCTCTAGAGTCAATATGTTCCTCTTATATTTCACAAGGTGCAAACGTGACAAAATGCGGCCCTGCCTTATTTAGGTGGACTCTGACCATCCTTTTTTACTGGACATCTATTGTGTCAACTTAAATGGGCTAAATCATACCATGTCAATCAAAGGTCAAGGCAAACTTTTCATGGGCTTAAGCCTGGCTTGAGTTTCATAATTGGTAGGGAAAACAGATTATTGCCCATCTTGACCCGCACGTTCCATCTCCTCTATAAATGTGCGCAAGTTAATTGAGGTAAGTATTATAGCCCCTAGCTAAATTATTTTTTTATTTTCTCCCATGTACTTAGTCAATTTATATTTTATAATTTAAGGGAAAATTGCAATGAATGTACCAAACTTTTTGTTTAATAGCATACTTTGTCTAAACATTTCATTTGTACCACCATGAGTATTAAACCTTTAAAAAATTTGCATCTTAAGTCCAAATCGACGGTCTTTGTTAATGGCCAAAATCCACTATTATCGTGGGCTAAACTCGACATTTTAAACCCTCATCCCCCAATCCCACCAATACAATCCACCATTATCATCACCTATCGTCGTTTGCCACAACCACCCCCACCAATACAATCTACCATTTTCTCCCTCAACAACAACCCTCCACGCCATTTAACTAAATTCAATCCACATCCAATGAGCTTGAAGATGTGGTCAACAACATGTTTTGGGGTGGAACCCGTTCCAAGACCAACAACCATTATTATCATCGTTAACAATACAAGCACAAGAAAGTACAATACTTTTGTAGTCTAATTTACATTGGAGGCTCCTAGAATGACGCAATTTTCCAGTGTGCCTCTAAAATCCGACCTCCACTTGAGGAAATTGAGTGGCAACGAGATTCAAATATATGGTTCCAACTCTGAACTTGCTGTTGTAGTATGCTCCCATTTGGAATAATAGCTCCCATTTGGTAATGAAAGGAAATTGTTGTGAAATAACAGCTTTTGATTCAAGGGGGTTAGAAGGTCGATGGGGATGCCTAGAGAAAAGAGGGAGTTTGAGAGAGGTGAAGATGAAGTGAATGGCAGTATGGCCCGACGGTGGTGGCACTACCAGCGGTGAATGGCAGGCAACGTGTGGTAAGATTGGTTTTCCCCATTTTTGGGTAGGTGGGGATGAGAAGAAATAGATACAAAGAGGTTATTTTATTTTTTCATTTTTTAGTTTAATTAATTAATTAATTAATATTAAAATTTTAAAGTTATCACTTTACCCTTGTCTTATGTGGTCAAATTATTAAATTTTTAATTTTTGGAGTTAACTGACGGTTTCTAGGATCACACTAATAGAAAACGTCAATTTGGACTTGAGCTATGAACTTTTAAAAGTTTGGTATTCACGATGGCATAAATGAAAGATTTGAAAAAATCTGCTAATAAATAAAAGGTTTGGTACCTTGTTTGCAATTTTCCCATAATTTAAGCATGTGATCAAACATTTAGGGCAAATAGCTGCCGGGTAGAATGCTGTACAGGTGGACAAGTAGGTGATGAATAGGTAGATAAGAAGGTGCTCATGATATTTTGAAAGCTAGATCCTACCTTGTTTAGGGATCAACATCAACTATGATAATTTTCTAAAAACGAAGTCTTTGGAATGTAAGATATTAAAGAACAATTTTTTAACATTGAAAATATTATTTTCTTTTATGTCTATTGCAATAGAACATTTCTCTCTTTTTATTTAATTACTTTTCGAGTTGTTCAATATCTTGGTCGAATTAAACTGAAGTCATTATTTGATATGAATGCATCAAATAATAATTAATGAAGTCTTACGTGAATTATTATTTTAATTCTTTTACGTTCGATATTCTATGTTTTTATCACATTGTTTGAGCAACTATGTAACTAGAATGAAGGATTGACGGTCAAAAAGGTATACAGAGTGTTGTAAATTCTGTACTTGTATCATTTGAGTTGTGACCATGCAACATGCATGAATTCTACTTTGGTTGTAACATATTTTTTCCAAGGTTGTTGGAGAAAAAAAATAGTACGTGCATCAAACATTCTGCTAGACAGACACCTCTATAGCACCCTATTAATTGTATATCCCAACGTTCTTTATTAATAAATTTAGAAAAAGGGTACATCAAGCATTAATCAAAATACAAATCAATAAAAGTAGTACAAATATCTTCAAAAACAAATGTGGGAATAAAATTAAGGGCTTTCTACCACCAACTTGGAGAAATGATGCTAGGAATTCATGGATGAATCCCCATCTAGTTACCTTCACGGTGGATAGGGACGGACCCAATTTAGGCTCAGCGTAGTCAGATGTCAGCATTGAATCTTGGGGCACACTGCTAGTTTTCCCTTGTTAAATCCCTTATTTTCATCATTTGCAACTCTCAAATAAAAGAAAGAAGGCAAGCATCTATACAAACAGTTATCATGCATAAGATGAAATCAAATAAGTGGAATAGAGAGCATGGATAGCCACCGTGATTGTGTCACGGTTGTGAAAAGTTTGAAGCACCAAATGCACTAAACAACATTCTACTGCTTTGTGATGGAACAGTGGCTACAGAGGCCGCGCAGGAAAGTGAAGTCATCTCTCTCTCTCTCTCTCTCTCTCTCTCTCCCTCTCCCCCTCCCTCCCTCCTGCTTTTGCTACTGACCTAACAGTGTCAACTCGAAAATTTGAAGATGACCCAATTTTGTATGTGAGTTTGTGCACAATGAGAAATGGAAGGAAGCAAACGGTTATCAGATTTTTGGAAGAAATCCCATAAGCGTGTTGGTGTGCAATCCAGAATGTACTTTTTTTCTTTTTCTTCAAGATTTTCTTGAATTTTCAGTTTTTCTGGGGGGTAAATAAAGTAGAATTTTGTGATTGTGATGTTTCTAGATGAAAATGTAAGAAATATTGATGAGAGAATCAAGAGATGTCAAATAGACATGATTTTGATTTTGCACACTTCCAACCGGTCCTGGATTAAGGACTCCAATGAAGTGTTTTACAAAGATATCAAAGTATGAAAACTCGTAAAGAACAAGGTATTTCATTTTTAGTATAATGTTTGAGTTATAAAGTTTTTTTGTACCTTTGTTAATGTTGTCCACACTAAAAAACTTTTTGGTCCAACCCCGGCAGTAGACATGACTAACCACAATATCCATTTGAGAGGGACTGTTAAAACATCCATGTCAAGATGGACGCCACCTCCAAGGAACTTTACAAGATCAAGGACATATTATAGCTACCAAGTAAATTAAATTACTTTCCAACCAATGGTGGTCTTGACTATAAATGGGGTAGACGATCGTCTAAGACCCCACTTTTATGAGGGCCTCCAAAAAAATTATATTGCATATAGTTCATAAAAAATTACAAACAAAACAAAATTCAAATGCAGTCAACCAAGCCAATTCAACTGTCAAACTATTAAATATACTAGTCTTTAATTAAAATGTAAACATTAGGTTAGTTCGATATTTATTTTTAAAAGTATTTAAAACTTAATTATTTAGATATCTCAGTAAGCCTAATTAAAGTAAAAGAGATTTTTTTTTTCCATTTTAGCATCCTTTAATGACACTTCATGTCAAGAACTGTTGGGTGAATTATTATATAATTTTAAAATAATTGAACAAGATATTGGTGATTTAAGAGGTTAGGGTTATATATGAGTTTGTGACTTAAATTCCATGTGATTTGGAAGTTTGATTCATGGAGCAAGCCTAGATAATTTTGGTTTAAAAGCCCGATTTGCTAAGCGATCAAATTTCATCAGGGATTGGAAATTTGATTGGGTAAAGGACTCTGGAATGGATAAGGAAGCTTTGGGTCAGAGACGGGTGACTAGGCACCGACATTGTTAAAAGAGGATAAAGGCTGGCGCTGGGCATTGCAAAATTTTGCAACAGGCAGCCGGCTCTAGGGCATCAGCTCTAAGTGCCCTAGCAACAAGAAAGTGGCATCGCGGCACCACGGGATTGGAAGAATTGTTCTCCTAATTGATTTCGACCAGGGTTTGTGTTCTACTTCATCCATAACTCCAAGATTTGGCTCCTATACTTACTCTACATGGTGTAGGCTCTTCATAACTTCAAGATAATAATTAGATCATTGTTGTATACATTAGAAACTTAAAAGAATTGTTTAGTTTTAGATTGAGAGAATTAAATCTTGTAAAGATAATTTTAATTTCATGTATATAATAAATTATACTCTTCTTCCGCAAAATTCTCGTTTGTTGTGTAACCCATTATTTTTATTTTGCCTATATTTACTCTTTTTTTAATTATTTGGCCGAATTCTTTACAATTGGTATCAGAGCTTAAGGTTTTTGGAGAGTTCTCAAGAGGTCCAAATTGTATATTAAAGCGAGATTGAAACAAAGTTAATTGTTTTAGGGATAACAACTATGAAATTCGAGTACGGATTTTGGATCAAAACAATAGATTTATTTTTTATTTTTTATATTTTTTTTGTGATAGATCAAGATGCGAGCAGTATTTTCTCAATTGGATCTTGATGATCTTTGTTGGAGATAAATAGAATGCTTGCAACAATGATTGTGGAGGAGAAGCAATGCAGGGATCGAAAAACCTATCACAGATATATCTTCATCTCTTTAATCAAAATTTTCAAGATGTGGTAAAAGAGAAAAATGTTGTTGAATTGTGGTTGAAATTAGAGCAACTTTGTATGATAAAAAGCTTGACCAGTAAGTTATACTTTAAGCAGCGCTTGTATTCTCATCGCTTGATGAAAGGTGAATTTTTGGAAGATCATCTATCTGTGTTAAAGGAAATCGTCCCTAACTTAGAGACCGTGAAGGTCAAGTATGATAAAAAGGATTTAGTAATGATATTGTTATGTTCATTGTCACCTTCATATATGATTTTTAGAGATACCATTCTTTATAGTCGAAATACTTTTACTATTGACAAGGTATATGATGCACTTTATTCAAAGAAGAAGATGACGCATTTGGTAGTCAGTTCTGATGCCCAAGTAGGGTCTTGTTATTCGTGAGAAAAAGATAGGTGATCAAGGAAAGAGCGGGTTCAAAGATAGTAATAGTGATAAAGTTTGTTCGTGGTGATTTGAGCAATTTTGGTAACTCGATTGAAGTTGGAGGTGATACTAGACGATCCAAGCAAGGTTGGTACACAAGGTAGTTATGTTGGAAAGTAATGCTTGGATTTAATTTATAGTTGTTGAGTATGCCTAGGTGTTGTAACATAAAAAATAAAGTTTAAACATTTCAATATTTAAACACACTTAATTTTCTGCTTTTTATTTAATAATCAATTTTAACACAATTAAAACATCATAATTTATATTATAACTTCTATTTTAATGATTTAATTGTGGGGGTTAATTTTCTCCTATAAAAGGTGATTATATCTCATTCAAAAGGAGGACTAGAATCCAATAATTTGGAAGAAAAACATTCCATACAATTTATACCATATTCTTATACTTTTGACAACTCGATAAAGGTTTGTTCACTTATCTCCCCTATGGTCGTGTCCATAGAAGGAGAGCCACATGAATTTTATCTTGAAGCCGTGTAGTACTGAAAGAATCTGCATGAAGGGAAGGTAACACGACTTCAGGACAGTGTCCTCGACGTGACTCCCAAATCTTGCTTTTTTTCTAACTCTTCTCTAGCTATATGTTATGCTCATATTATTATTGAATTCTTATAGTTATTATTATAGTTGAATTATATATATTAATGTTATGTTTATTATGCTAAATATTTACACACAAATCATTTATTTTTTCCAACAGAAGGGACATGATGAAAGAGTTGTAAAATGCCTTAAAGAGTGAAGACTTCATTCTTTGCTATGGAATTTGTGTCAAAAAATAAATAAATAAATAAATAAAATATATATATATATATATATATATATATATATATATATATATATATA
>NC_036249.1:25100544-25103537 GCF_002742605.1 Olea europaea var. sylvestris | reverse complement strand
TATATATATATATATATATATATATAGTTAATAATCCCCTAAATGATGACTTCAAGGCTCACTAGATTTTTGTCCGTGATCTACTGATACTTTTTTAGAGACCATCAACAAAAAGAAGGGCAAAAAAATAACTTTGAACCTATCGATCTCGATGTTTGATAAAAAAAGAAAACATAAGATTCAATTGGAACCATTGTTAAATTGATTAATAACAAAAGATTTATGTCTTTTTTATATGCTAATAACAAAAGATTTATATCTGAGGATAAGGATTCTTTCAGGCATAAGGGTATTTAGTAGGGTGTGGAGGAGACCAGAATCATATAAGCAGGCATTAATTTGTTGACTAACTATATATAATGAAATCTTTAAGGTAACGATTCCTTACAAATTCAATTATCTCCATGGAATCTCATTTAAGGTTTATAGTCTGCTAATTATTTAGAAAGTTAATGGAAAACATTATCGTTTCGTTTAAATTTTAGGTTAACACGCCCATTACATTTTTTTTTTTTAAATAAAAAACTTGACACAAATGGTAGTTGATTCAATAGTTGAATACACAAAATTTAACACTCAAACCCTATATTCAACTTCTAAAAACTCGAGAACAATGCAATATTTTATTTTGAGTAATGTTATTTGTACATGATTTTTTTTACATATTTGTGTACAGAGAAAGAGAAAAAAAATAACTAGAGAGAGAGAGAGACAAAGGACAAAAGGAAAACAGCTAAGGGGGTGTTTGATAAACATTTTTATGTAAAAATGTATTTTAGAATAGTAAATTGATCTGAAATGTGTGGTTGAAAAATAAAAATAAAAATTTTATTTACGTGTACTATTATTTTAATAAAGAATGTGTGGTTAAAAAGAAGAGAGAGAAAAATGCATTTTGAAGAAAATAACTACTAAACGGGCTCTAAATTTTAATATTATGCTATGTCATCAATTTATAAATAATTATGTAAATGAAGCATCTTGTCTTGAATATATCCAATATGTGCTGAGTAGATACATTTTTCACAAGAATCTAACTCGCAAAGGCAACATAGTATAGTGTCAAAAGTATAAATTCAAGCCCCCGGGGCACAGCTCAACTGGTGGATCAATCAATATTGGCTTGCTTCCAACGGCAGGGTGGAGAGTTCGATTTCTGGTGGGAACCTGCGGCCAAAAATTTGGTATGGAGCAATCACTGTGGAGGAGGATCTCTTGTGCGCAGAAATGTACAGTCAATGAGAGGAACCTGTGATCCAGTTGAGGCATAACCCGCGATTTACCCCCTCCAAGGTTCTAGGGGCATGAGTCTTTGAGGTCCAGGATTTAGTTTGGTGTAAGTTGGGATACCTGGATATCAAAAAAAAAAAAAGTATAAATTCAAATATAAACAATTAGAAGTCTGAGTTTGTCGGAGATTAAGGACAAATATGTACTTATTTATATTTTATTTTCAATAAAGTACAAGATAATATTGGAATAGAAGAAAATAACTTTTTGGACATCAAATTGGGTGTTTTTTAAACTGATCTGATAACATAATTACAACCTGCACATTAAATTATCTCCAACCCTACCAATTAGCAGCAAAAACAGTACAAACCAGAAGAAATTATTTAGTTTGCCCATAAAAAAGTGTCATGTTGAAACGTGCTGTCTTTTACATAAAATTAATGTTGTAACACAAAGGTTGTTAGGTTAAGCAAAATTAAATGAACATGAAGTACAATTTTTTGAAGCTTTGCATGTGGGTTCATGCTTCATTGGTTTACCTAAGCATCTTTGCACGACATGAAAAGTGAGATGTGATTATGATGCTTCAGACCTTAAATTAGGGTTTCTCCCATATGCTAATAGTCATGATTACATATATATACGCACACGCAGGGAGCACTCACATTATATGGTACTTTGTATCCTAAAGAACTAACTGGAAATCGAGTGTGTCGTGTAGTGTAGACATGTGAAATGTACCATGGATTGTGCTCTTTCGATTGCTTTAATTTCTAGTTTCCGTCAATTAACCTTTTGGTCATCACCTTTATCATTTTTGTTTTTCTAAAAAATGTAAGATATTCAGTCATATGAATAATAATATAAAGTGTAACATCTATTAGTTAATAGCTTTGAGTTCATTAATAGACAAATTAATAATTTACTATTTTATAGAGTATATTTACAATTAAACGAAAATACAATTAATCAACTAAAAATTCATTGGATTTTACCTATATAATCAATTGATCATAAATTAATCCACTAAATATGAATTAAATTAATAAAAAAAACTCATTGTACTTATGTACTTAATTAAAAAAGAAAAGAAAATTAGAGATGTGATCGACCAGAATTAAAATTTCAAGAAAAAACTATAGCTAGTCATATTTTAATAAAATATCATAATCAATTATATTTATAAGTTTTAACAAACTATTTATTTATCATATGAAAGAGACAATAAAGTTATGTAAGGATTTTCAGAAAATTATTATCTTATTAATTTATCAAGGCCGCAAAAACTATTATATAATAGAGATTATTATGTATCGCGTATTAATTTATAGACGTTATGCTCTATGGTTGAGTCAGTGCTTGTAGATAATGAAGTTAAATAATGATTTACATACTAATAAAATGAAATGAAATAATAAAATATGTTGATTTTTATTTATATAGTCTACTTGTATGGTGGACAATATTTTCAACAAATTTATTGTAATATCATTCTTGAGTTTTTCTCAAATACCTCTTAAAAAAGAAATGACATTATATATATTTAGAAAATGTTAAATTCCAAATTTTTTCATCTCATATTTCATATATATTTGTTTTTTTGTTTTTTTGTTTTTTTTTTTTGGGAAAATACCTCCGCTTGAAAATCCAAGCATTAGATCATCTCATATTTCATATAATAACTAGGGTTTTAAAAAAATAAATCCAAAAACTAGCACTTGCATTCACAAGATCAAATGTTTCTGTCTGGTGTTCATAGA
>NC_036249.1:25088825-25100381 GCF_002742605.1 Olea europaea var. sylvestris | reverse complement strand
CCCCCCCCACCCAAAAAAAAAAAAGGGATAGTTACACACATCTATTCTAATATGTTTAACTTTTAAATGTGGTGATTCAACATCTTATTGAAAGAAATTATAAAAGACTCTAGCTCAATTTAAGACAAATGCATATCCTCCACATGAAATATTATGTTTAAGACTAAATTTAAACAACTGCTCGTATTTAAATTTCTCAAGTGCAAGTTGTGAATGCCTGATTGTAATCGTCAAGGGCGAACCCAAGAACATAATTCAGTGGGAGCGAGACAGAATTATGTAAAGATTATGGGTTGAAAACTTAAAATCACGAACTAAAAAATTATGCGAACTACTTTGTAAATGCCAAAGATTTTGCACCAACTGGACCTTTAATGGGTCCATCCCTAATAGTCTCGTATACAACTAAGGTTCATACCTCACAGATATTCTGAACCTATTAAGCTTATTAAAAGCCACCTTAAAAGATGTTCATTATTATAAACCTTAAAAGGGGGGAAAAATTAAAAAAGCTTCTATTTTTCATTTTAGATAAAAAAAATAATAAAATTAAGAAAACAATTCTTTTTTTGCCAGGGTCTTACTTTCTGACGTGGCAACGAATTTGATTGGTCCTAAACTGAAACTTTTTAAATGCTTGCTTTTGGTATGCCCAATTCTTTCATTGCTTTTCCCATTCTTCTGCATACAACAAGGACCAATAATTTGTCGAATTAGATATAAATAATTTAATTTAACAATAAAGAAATATCAAATGTACTTATTGTCGATTTTTATATAACATTAAAATATTCATTGGTTTTGCGGTTTGATGAGAAAAATCACTGTGTGTAGGCCCATACCTGCGGATGAATTCTGTTAGAAGCCTATATGTTGCTTTAAAAAGAGGAAAACGATTGACGTTTATAAATATCGTATAACTACGTGACTAATTTTTATGTTTAGTAATTATAACGGATCATTTAGGCACTTGCATATCTCATTATTGACTGTATGTGGAACATTTGCATATCAATTACTTAATAGAAAAATGAGTTCGTTCAACACATGAGAGGCCTTTTGTAGCCTTATATATATATACATGACGTTTCTAAATATTGTATAACTAAGTGACTAATTTTTATGTTTACTAATTATAACGGATCATTTAGGCATTTGCATATCTCATTATTGACTGTATGTGGAACATTTGCATATCAATTACTTAATAGAAAAATGAGTTCGTTCACCACAAGAGAGGCCTTTTGAAGATTTAAGGCTACAATATATATATATATATATATATATATATATGGAATTGATATGTTGTGCATCAGGTGACATGACACACCATATATAAAATTGTAATTATGGCTAATAATTGTGCCACTGATATATATATTACTAACAAATCTATAGTAAATTAGCCAACCAGTTAAATCTATTTTAAATTATAGCTCCTCAAAAGTTTATATAGATCTAGTTTGAAAAGAGAAACAAATCCTAACTTTTCATTATAAAATATCAAATTGAATATCTAAAGATTGGTACTCCCCTTTTCCTACAAATATAGGCTTGCTTTCTTTTTTTTTTTTGTTTATCTCAAATTATAAATGACTTTCATTGTTGAAAATATAATTAATATCTTAATATTCTAACATACACGTATTTTGTTATCAACAAATATTTAGCATCATTATTTAATATAGAGGTATATTAGGAAAAATGGATGTAAACTTTATAGTTCTAATATATATGAATTAAGTTTTCTTAATTCACTTGAAAATATAAATAAATCTGTCAACCTTTATGGGACGAATTTATGGGACGAATGAAGTAATTAAATCTATTTTGACATGAATAATCCCAGACTCCCTAGGAATCAGCAATGTCCAAGGCATTGTTGATTATTCCTTGTATTATTGCAGCCTAAGAATATATATAAAACATAATTGGCTGGAAAGATGAAATTTCCCACCAGTTCACGAGGAAGATAAAGGAATATTTCAATATTCCCAGAATTAATTAAATACTAAGACCAAAAAGTTGATATCCGCACGCGAAGTTGATGTACGACAAATGACATATATATAATTTTGGCAATTTTTTTAAATTTTTCTCTGTACTTTTTCATGTTAATTAGGTAGCACCAATTATTTAAGGTTTCAACTATCTTATTTTTAAGGATTATCTCACCTATCACCTGTCAAAATCGAGTTTGTATCATGTAATTCCTTTTCAATGTACATATTGAGTTAAGGAAACACCTATAATATACCCTTCTACTAATGCTTACAAATTCAAACTTATAGATCGTACTTTCTCCGTTAACAAATATTCTCTTTAAAGTTATCGATACATGTGATCATGTTAATAAAAAGTGAGCTCCAATAAAAAATAGTTGCCTTGCTTAAGGACAAATATCGCACAAGCATTTCCAACACAAAGATTAGCATCTTCCTTTAACTGAATTTAAAAACGCATACAAGAAAAATCATGTAATTGACTTTAAATTTAAGAATAGAACTTAACCTACTTCTCGTAAGAACATGCTATAAATGTAAAAGTCCTTCTATCTTTTTATCTTACTAGTCAAAGTTAAAGGTGCATTGTACGTTATTTAAAATTACTTTACAAGTGATGCAAAAGTAATATTTGTTACCAATTTGTTTGAGAATTTGATGAGTTTCGGATGAATTAAAGAAAATAAAATTTAGGATAGAAATTTAAGAGAGGAAAATTGTACTCTCAAAATTCAATTTCTATGATTCAATTTTTTTGTAATGATGAAATATTATAATTGAGCAATCTTTTATATTACATTTGATACATAAAAATTAATTGTTAATACATAAATTTAAACACTCATTAAAATTTTTAGATACAAGAATATGAATAAATTAATCAATAATAACTCTTGATTCATATAATTCAAAATTTATCAAATAAAATTAATCTAGATTAATGTAAATGTCAATTAATAACACAAATTTCATAAACGACAATAAACTGCTCCTATTTCTAAATTACTCCAAAAGTCTTAATAGAGAAACATTTGTGTAAAGAGAAAATCACCATACCACTTGATTTAATTTATAAAATTGGTCATTCAACAAAGAAAGAAAAAGAAAAAGTATGTAATGTGGTACAAATCTGATTCAACAACTCTCGACTACCTCGTCCAAAAGTATGAGCATACTGTAAATCGTAATAAAGTTATCTATTTTTTTTAATTTTCCATGCTGATATTTACCTGAAAGTTTAAAATGTTAGGTAGAAAGGAGGGTTTATATAATTGAAGTTTTAGAGATGATGCATAAATACTGCATGAGTTCCACGTCCAAATTCATTCATCTTGTGGTCTTCATTGTTCCTTGCAATTCTTTCAAATTACATGGCCGACTGACGACTGGATTTCCCTCAGTATCAGTGGACGATACAGGGTTAGAATTTAAATATATTAAGGTTCCAAATGTTTATTTATTTATTGATTCTATCTGTTATAACACAGTGTGTGCGCTTTATGAGAATAAATACACACGTAAAGACAGTGTAAAAATTATTATAGCATGAGTCTGTCTTTCCAGTTCACTCTCATACTCTGGTTATGTTTCCTTTTGTTCTTAGCTCTCTCTCCATTTTCTCCTTGTCTCAGTGCAACAGCCATGAAAAATGAGTGAATCTCGGGAACTTGAACTTCATACCATTGATGGTGCTGGGGACGATATAATTACGACTGCAGTTGATAATGATAGCAACGAAGAAACAAGAAATGAATCAGCAGAAGATAAACCCTTTCAACGATTTTTCCGAAGGGTGCCTGCAAATCAGGTGCGTACTCCGGCCATCTCTCGCTCGCTCTCTCACCCCCGCCCCCCTCCCTCTCTGGCCCACATAAAAATACATGCAAGAATATTACTCTCTACTCGTTAACATTGCATTTCCTGTTTCCAAGGGTCATGAACCCCTAATATTCAATATTCTTCAATACCATACAATCACTTTTGTATATAAAAAATAAATTATTCTCACCTTTTGGATGTTGGTTAAGAGGTTCTTCAAATTTCAGATATCTTTAATTGCAAAATTACCCCAAGTATATAGTTTTGTATTTGTTACTACTTATTTCCTTAATAGATGAGAGAAATAAGGACTCGTGATTCCTATTTTTATACACTTAGAAATAGACCGAAAACTGCTCCTATTTCTAAATTACTCCAAAAGTCTTAATAGAGAAACATTTGTGTAAAGAGAAAATCACCATACCACTTGATTTGATTTATAAAATTGATCATTCAACAAAGAAAGAAAAAGAAAAAGTATGTGATGTGGTACAAATTAGCAAGGATTCAACGAATCTCGACTACCTCGTCCAAAATTATGAGCATACCGAAAAACGTAATAAAGTTATCTATTTTTTTTAATTTTCAACACGTTCTCTCATGTGTAGATTAGCCATGCTGATATTTACCTGAAAGTTTAAAATGTTAGGTAGAAAAGGAGGGTTTATATAATTGAAGTTTTAGAGATGATGCATAAATACTGCATGAGTTCCACGTCCCAATTCATTCATCTTGTGGTCTTCATTGTTCCTTGCAATTCTTTCAAATTACATGGCCGACTGACGACTGGATTTCCCTCAGTATCAGTGGACGATACAGGTTTAGAATTTGAATATATTAAGGTTCCAAATGTTTATTTATTTATTGATTCTATCTGTTATAACACAGTGTGTGCGCTTTATGAGAATAAATACACACGTAAAGACAGTGTAAAAATTATTATAGCATGAGTCTGTCTTTCCAGTTCACTCTCATACTCTGGTTATGTTTCCTTTTGTTCTTAGCTCTCTCTCCATTTTCTCCTTGTCTCAGTGCAACAGCCATGAAAAATGAGTGAATCTCGGGAACTTGAACTTCATACCATTGATGGTGCTGGGGACGATATAATTACGACTGCAGTTGATAATGATAGCAACGAAGAAACAAGAAATGAATCAGCAGAAGATAAACCCTTTCAACGATTTTTCCGAAGGGTGCCTGCAAATCAGGTGCGTACTCCGGCCATCTCTCGCTCGCTCTCTCACCCCCGCCCCCCTCCCTCTCTGGCCCACATAAAAATACATGCAAGAATATTACTCTCTACTCGTTAACATTGCATTTCCTGTTTCCAAGGGTCATGAACCCCTAATATTCAATATTCTTCAATACCATACAATCACTTTTGTATAGTAAGAATCATGCTTTTGTAAGAATTGAATCACGGTTTAGGCTCGTGTACAAAGTTTTTTGTGAGATTATAAGCTGGTTACTTCATTTAAATATTTTATTAGACTCACATATTTTATTCACCTTTTAATAATACATTTTGTTAACTCTCCAACTCATAATATCAAGAGACACTTAGTCACATAATATCAAGAAATTTGAAATCTAGCCCTCCAGGGACATAGTCTAGTGGTACAAAAGACAAGAGTGAGGTTATCTCACACCTTGCTGGCAGCCGCAGTAAGAGGATTCGATTCCTGAAACATGAAATTAGACTTCTTATAGGCACAGTTTACAGGCAGCTCTTGTTCCCTGACCTGTTAGAGCACATCTCGCGATTTACCTCCCTCACAAAGCTCTAGAGACGGGACGATGGGGGCCCTCAAAGTTGAGTTTCAACCTTTTTTTTTATTATTAAAAAATTTGAAATCTAGATCATAATCAATTGACTTCTATGAAAAATCCCTTGGGTTTCACTTTGAAACATTATCTTTCCTTTTTTTTTTCTTTTTGGCCTTCAACAACCTCTGGGGTGCCCGTACAGTTTATTGAACACTAATATATAAATTAAATTAACCTTTCCGAAAAGCTATTTGGGTGATATCATTGTAAATTGTGATGCATCTTACAATCCTGTCACGCATGATCATAAACAATGGTTAAACAAATTTGTGATTTCATTTTACACGTGAAGTATATGATTGGCCTGACGTCAGACCAAAAATACGGACAGGGTCTGCACATGGTAGCCAGATCATACGGAGGGATAATTTTTTTCTTAACTTCTTTTAATTTTTCTACTGATATAAAGAAAATTCATATGTGCCCAATGAATTAGAACTGTTTTCTCCAATTTTCTTCTCGTATTAGTCCCTTTCTTGCTCGTAAAATTTGTAAATGAATCTTTAAAACCCGGCCAAGAAACTCGTGTTGAGTTTCATTCTATTTTGCTAAGAAGTTACTTTTTATAGTTAATTTTAACCTTATATTTTGTACGATACGTACTTTATCAATAAATAAAATTTTAGCAAAATGAAATGAAGATAAAAAACAGGGTATATCTAATGTACGGACTCAACGACGAGACCATTTTCTCCCATCATTTTATAAGCACGCACATGCACTGTTGGAAAATTATTCCAGTGTTTGTGGAAATTATTTTATGGCGGAATTAATGAATATCAATATTGCAGGTTGTTGAAGAGCTATTTCAATTGGGGAAAATTGCATGTCCTATGGCAATAACAACAATGCTTTATTATTCAAAAACTATAATTTCAATGCTTTTCTTGGGCCATATGGAGAAACCTGAATTGGCTGGTGGCTCTTTAGCAGTAGGATTTGCAAATATTACAGGATATTCAGTAATGAAAGGCCTTTGCACAGGAATGGATCCCATCTGTTGCCAAGCATTTGGGGCTAGAAGATGGTCTATTCTTTGCCAAACTTACATAAAAACTGTCCTCCTCCTCCTCCTTGCCTCCATCCCTGTGGCGGTCCTATGGTTAAACGGCGAACTAGTTTTCCAACGCCTAGGTCAGGATCGAGTCATAAGCAAAATAGCCAAAAATTACTTGATTTTTAACCTACCTGAGCTATTACCGCATGCTTTTCTTGTTCCTCTTAGGACATTTTTAAGGACTCAGGGGTTGAATTCGCCGAATACTATGGTGGCTACTTGTGTTTCAATCTTGCACCTGCCTATTACATATTTTCTTGTAACGTATATGAATTTAAGGGTTAAAGGTCTTGCCATGGCTTCTGTTATATATTCCATTAACAATAATATGGGATTATTCATTTACTTGTTTTTCTCAAAAGTGGCTATAAAACCTTGGACTGGTGCAACACTGGGCTCGATTATCCGCGGATGGGGGCCATTGTTGGGCCTAGCACTGCCAAGCGTAGTTCAAGTATGTCTCGAATGGTGGTGGTACGAAATAATTCTGTTCCTCAGTGGATTATTAAACAATCCAGAATCATGTGTAGCAGCCATGGGAGTCTTGATTCAAACAACAGGAACAATTTATGTTCTTTCATTTGCAATCAGTTTGAGCATATCGCAACGCGTTGGCCATGCCTTGGGCGCTGGAGAGCATGCTCGCGCACAATTAGCCACCATTATTGGAATCTTTTTAGGACTGTGTTATGGGATTTCAGCCTTTGGTTTGAGTATAGCCCTTAAGAATTCGTGGGGAAAATTGTACACAAGTGACCCTCAAGTTCTTGCTCTAATCTCAGCAGCCCTTCCAATTCTGGGATTGGCTGAAATTGGAAATGCTCCCCAGACAGCTGCCTGCGGTGCCCTTACAGGTATCGAACGGCCTCATTTAAAAGCTCAAGTTTTCATTCCACGTGATGATGCTTGTACCACATATCATATTGTACGGAAACTTCAATTAAAAGCTTAATTGTTACAAATCGAGACAAAACTATTCATTTAAATTATATCTTGGACGGCAGGTTCTGCACGACCTAAAATCGGGGTACGGATAAACCTTGCAGCATTTTACCTGGTGGGATTGCCATCTGCAGCTCTATTTGCATTCAAACTGAAAATTGGATTTCAGGGGCTATGGTTGGGACTAGTGGCAGCTCAAGTTTCATGCTTAATCTTGATGTTGTTTACTTTAGCTCAGACAGATTGGAAACACCAGGCTAAGAGGGCTGAGGAGCTGACAATGGTTGCTGAGGAAAAGGATGAAGATACAGTAACTAATCTTGTCCCTTGATCTTTCTTCCTTAAGGGTTAATATACATGAAGTGTAAATCATTTTGTTAAGAAAATTGCAGATCTGTTAATTGTTTGTAGCAGCAGGTAAAAAAAGGAGATAGGAAAGGTTGGTTGAAGTTCATTGATTATTTGATTAACTTGAATTCATGGGATTAGAAGTAGAATTTTTCTTTTCTTGGTTACTTGTGATGTTACTAAAAGTTTAGATTTTTTTTAATGGATTTTGGGTCGGTTTCGATACTAGCTAGTAATTCTTTTTGTATTAGCTTGTTTGATATTGGATTAATGATTGATTATTGTGTGAATATTGTTAAACCTAGCTAAATTCAAGATATGAAAGATTTTGTCTTGTTAAAGCTATAATTTGGTGGATAACACCGTCACCAATATATTTCACATTATTAGAATGATTGTGGAGTCAAATGTTAATCATTTTATCTTAAAATTAGGTAACGTAGTAAGAAAATTTATCGACGACAAATTTCCATCTCTAATAGAATGTATATCAGTACCAGCAACAAAAATTCATCGACAAACAATTCCCATCTCTAATAGCTACGGTTTACTTACGAAACTATTCACTTAGTTTTGAACAATGACATGAAATTACGTATGAATTTAGCAATATAAATTTCTGACATGTTTACCATTTTAGTCTCCAAACACACTGGACCATGGCCTATCTGAGGGTAGAGGCTCGAGTAATCCTTTGGCTTTTGCTCTGGACATAATGCACAACAAATTCGTTCTATCATACAATTGTAAATTATAAACAGTAATGGATGCATCAAATTAGAGGAGTTGGACTTAAAGTTAGTCAATGAAATACATGTGTATTGAATCTCCGTGTTGATCTAAAGACTTATCTTAGTCAACATGTTAAAGTTGAATTTACAAATTAACTTTGAATAAATGCTCTATCACATTCCCATGGATTGGAGTTAGTTGGTGAATCGTGTATAACTAAAATGTTATGTATGAGATAAGGAACATTGACCGAATTTAAGATAAATATGAAAATTTTACTAAGATTTATAGGAAAGTTGATTGATTGCTTCTACCTAATGGAGCTAGTTTAACCTTGCAAGACTCACACACACACACACACACACACACACACACACACACACACACACACACACACATATATATATATATATATATATATATGGGTCGATTGGAATATGCCTATTAGTAATTTAATAAAATTTTAAAATAATTTTTCTATATACAAATTTCAAATAATCAAATTTCATCCAAGTTCTTGTTTGGTAGAGATTTTGTTAATTGATTTTTTGACCGTTAGAGATAAAGTGGATTCTACCTGTGAAAGAAGAATTGAAAAATGACGGCTGAAATAGTGAAATAACGGTCAAAAAATTGATGTTAATTGGATTAAAATCCTTACCAAGCATGATCTAAATTTCATTTCCCCCACCTTAAAATTTTATTTCCCGCTTGTAATTTTAATATCCTCTAAACACTTGCATTTTCCCTCATTATCTCTCCATTATCCCCCACCCCAATGCACACGCACACACTTATATATTGGTTTTGAATATAGTATTTACGATCAAAATATAAGTTGTGTCACGTGGTGTGCTTCTCCATGCATACACCCGACTAATATTATTGAGAGTCATTATATGCACATGAATCTTTTTCATGATTTCAATTTTAAGTAATTGTAATTAAAGTTTGTTAGTTCGTAAATCTATATTTGTGCTCTTAGTAGATTTGTTGGTTATGTAGGCTTGTGGATTTTCGTTTCTGGGAATTCTATGTAAATATAAAGGTTACTTCCATGTTAGTTTTGTTAATGTGAAATTAATTATGAACACATAATCCAAAATTTTGTCGTGTTGTCATTTGACTTGACGTTGTAAATTATAATTAGATTAAAATTTAACTCCTTAATTGTGTATTGAATCATCGTTGTATGCATCAATAATTTGAGCAAGCCAATGGATTTAACATTATATACAATCTCATAATTTTTAAAAGATTTATGAAATCAAAAAATTGTGTTTATTTTCTTTTCAATACTAAATTATAGTTGTCTACATACATTACATTGATATGTTGAATGTGTGAACAATTGACACCACTATGGGTATAGAAGGCTTTGTTTTGTTAAATATCTTTCTCATTTACATATGTGGTTCATTTGTATCCCACTTCTATAAATTTATGTGTTTGCTTTATGTTTTTCTTCACATCAAAATTTGGTATAAGACTTCTTTGTGGAATAGATGGTCACAAATATACATTGATACATGTCTATTCTAAGTTTATATGGAATAGATGGTCACGAATATACATTGATACATGTCTATTCTACAGAAGATCATCTCTACAATTTTGCTCCTAGTCACGGTCATGATTTCAGCTAACAATTGGTGTCTTAATGTTTTTCTGATTGCATGATAGTGGCCTCTTGATTGCTTGCTAGTTTAACTGGATTGTCTTCCTTTATACGCCCGCAAGATGGAACCACCATCGGCGATGCCAAGCTTGGTCCGTAAGAGTACAACTCATTGACGGGAGATAGGCTTCATAAGGAGATTAGCCAATTGATCGTGCGTATTAACACTAAACTTGAAATTTGCCTTGTTGTACTAGATTACGGAGAAAGCGGAGGTCAATTTGGATGTGTTTCATCCGAGCATGTTGTATCGGGTTAAGACTTAGATGGGTTGCCTCAAGATTATCATAAAGAAGCATTGCTAACCTGTGAAGGGGAAAACCAAGTTACATTAGGAAAGAAAGAAGCCACATAGTTTCAGTAGCATTGGTAGCAAGGGCCCAATATTCAGCGTCTATGGAGGAACGAACAATAGAGCACTTGGAACTCCAGGAGATGAGATTGCAACCTAGAAAAGCTGTATACGTGGAGGTAGAGCTGAGATCATCAATGTTCCCTGCCCAATCAATATCAAAGAAAGATTGAAACACTGGCTTAGCTAAAGAACTGATCTGAAGGCCATGGAAGATGGTATTTTTCGGATACCTCAATAATCGTTTGATTCTAGCCCAATGAGTTACAGTCGGTTTATGCATAAACTATGATAACTTGTTTACTGCATAATAGATATCGGGATGGGTCAAACATAAATACTGTAGAGAACCAATAACCTGCCTAAATGAGTTGTCGTCCACACTAGAAGTGACATCACAGAGTGTTGGGAAAACACCTCCCAATGAATGCCCAAAGATCAAACTAAGTTGGCAAAGTGAAAATTTCCAAAACACTTTAAGAACAAGAAAATGAGGAAGAAATGATTTCCAATAGAATATATGAAATTCAATGTGTTTGGATTACTTGAACAAGCCTCAAGTTAATCCCCAAGAAAGAAAATACCTTTGAATTTATACCCAAGATGAACACCTTCAACTTGTAAAAATTCTCTCCAAAGTTTTCTCTCTTTTCTCTCTAGGTCTTGGGTTGTGTATGTTGTGTTATGAAAGAGGGAAAAAATGCATATATATATATACATGCCGGGGCGCCTAGGCGCCATGGAAGTGGCGCCTAGGCGCCAATATTCTGCTTCCCTTCTGCATTCGGGGCGCCTAGGC
>NC_036249.1:25034444-25088724 GCF_002742605.1 Olea europaea var. sylvestris | reverse complement strand
CCAAATATTAGAGAGAGAATTGCATCCCAAGCTGTTTCACAATCTTGGATACAAAGAGTGAGTCATTCCCAGAAATTATCAAGTCATCCACATAAACAAGCAAATAGGATATGATAGATCAAGAATGATATATAAACAAAGAGGTATCTTCTTTAAAGTTGATATATCCAAAACTAAGCAAGGCCTCTTTAAGAGTAGAGTACCATGATTGATGGGCTTGCTTAAGACCATAGGTAGCTTCTCGCAACCGACGCACATGGTCTGGATATTGGGAATCTTTGAACCCAGGTGGTTGTGATATGTAAACATCCTCTGTAAGTGTACCATGTAGGAACGCATTGTTGACTTCAAGTTGACGCAAGCTCCATCCTTGCATCATCGCAATATATAAAATAGTGCGGATGGTAGCCTGTTTTACAACCAGACTAAATGTCTCTTTGTAATCAAGCCCTGGGCACTGATTATACCTTTTTACCACTAGAAAAGCTTTAAATCTATCGATGGTCCCATCAGGTTTACACTTTACATGAAATATTCATTTACAACCAATCAAATTGGAACCCACAGGGGCATGAACCAAGTCCCAAGTACCATGTCACATAAGTACACTGAGCTCTTCAGACATAGCAGTACGCCAATGGTGATTTTGAAGAGCTTGGGTCACAAATGTTCGTTCTAAGGTAGGAGGTATGGGATGCTTTGTAATAAGATTGAGCTGTTTAGGTTTATATATATTGTTCATAGCTCTAGTGGTCATGGAATGTGTTTTAGATGAGGGCAATGGTAAAGAAATAGGTGATGGGTGTGGTAAATCTAGAAGAACAAAAGAGTACTGGATGGATTTAGACTTAGGACAGTTAGTGGAGGAATCGTTTGGGCCAACACTGGAAGAGCATAAAGAACTTATATTAGGGGAAAATGGAGGGGACATACAATGAGGAAGTGCAGAAAACATCAATCCTTGCATCCAGATTCACTGGTAGCTCTATCAGAGGTTGGGTCATTGGCGACGTGAGAGAGATGGGAAGTAGCCTTGGCTGGCGCAAAAAAAGCCTCATGACTGGGGATAAAGCTTTAGGATCTGGTTGAGGTTTTTGAGAGGCCAGAGGAAAGGCGTCTTCCGCAAATAGAACATGTCTACTGAGATAGATGTAAAAGGTTTTGAGGTCCAAGCACAGATAGGCATTTTAGCTTTGGAAATAACCTAATAATACACATGGCTTGGATTTTGGCTCAAGCTTATGAATATTGTAGGGCCTAGTATAAGGAAAGCACAAACAACCAAATTGTTGGAGTTTTGAATAATTTGGAGAGGTACCAAACAATGCTTCAAATAATGATTTATTTTTTACGCAGAGAGTGAGCATCCTGTTTATAAGGTAAGTGGCTGTTTGAAAGGTATATGACTAGTATTTTAGGGACATGGAGGCATCAATAAGAAGAGGAGACCAATTTCAACCAGATGGAGATGACGACGCTTCAAGACTCCATTTTTTTAGGGGTGTGAGGAGCATTAGGATAGTGACTAATCTCATTGAGAGAAAGATAGGATTTTAAGGCAACATATTCACCACCATTGTCAAAATAGATGCTTCTAATTTTGGCTTGAAATCGTTTCTCCAGAATAATATTTGAATTGGGGAAAAATGCTTTGGACGTTGGATTTTTGTGCCATAGGATATGACCAAACATATTTAGTGACGTGATCAACAAGGATGAGATTGTATTTTGAGCCATCTATTCCAACTTCATGAATAGGGCCCCAAACATCAGTATACATTAATTCAAGAGGGATAGTGCTAGTGAGACTAGTAACGCGAAAAGGTTATCAATGATTCTTATCAATTGAGCAAAAGATACATAAGGAAGATGTTTTTGATTGTTTAAAAGGTAAATGAAATTGATTAACAATATGAGAAACAATTTTTTAATGATGGATGCCCAAGCCTTCTGTGCCAACCAGCTTCCATGGTGCATTTATGAACATAAGCTACTCTCTTTGGAGTAGTAGGTGCCAGTGAATCAAGAAGATGATATACACCATTTTCACATTTTCCTCATAGTAGTGTCACCTCTGTGGTCCAATTATTCACAAAGAAATGAGATGGGTGAAACTCAAGCAAGACATTATTATGTTTAGTAAAATGATGAACCGAAATTAAGTTATTTATAATACTAGGGACATATAGGGTATCTCAGAGGTGGAAAATATGAGAGGGTGATTTTAAAGCCAAAGATCCAACATGGGAGATAGGCAAACCTAATCCATCACCAATGACTATTGCATCCGTACCACCATATTTTGAGTGAGTAGATAAATTGCATATGTCGGAGTTGATATTGTGGGAGGCTGCAAAATCAACAAGCCATTTTTCTGACATGTCCAGAGGAAGAGGCATAGTGGGTCGAGACACTTTGGCCTTGTAGTTTAGGGTAGTGTTTAGCTGTGTAGCCCAAATCATCGTGTAACTGACATTTAGGCTCATAACGGTGTGTTTCGAATAACTGGCCTTGTTGGTCATAAGATTGTTGTTTAGGAGATGCAAGATCATTTTGGCTATTGTCTCTAGTTGTAAGGTTGCGAGGCCTAGAGTACCCATCACCATGAGGTCCTGAAGTAGTACGATGCTGGAATGTGTTGGTGGTGGCAAAAAGAGGATGGATAGAAGTTTCTAGGCGTTGGAGGTAGCTCTCATGACCAACAAGCAACTCATGGATCTCTTCAAAGGTCAAGGATGACTCACGATTAAGAATGGTCTTGCAATCTCTCGAAATTCTTATCCCAAACCATTGAGAATGTAGATAGTGAGATCATCATTGGATTTTGATGGCTTGGAGTCTATTGCCAAGCGGTTACCCCGTTGAATAACAGTGAGTTCTTCCTTCAACTGAATGGCACAGGTCTGAGATTTGCTCACATACATCTAGTGGTGTTTTGTCCAGGCATCATGTGATGTCTTAGACTTTGCAATAAGAGGGGTGATGGTGGGAGAGATAGATAAGATAATGCCATGGAGGATGAGTTCATCCTGGCGGACCCATAGAGAGTGTGCAGTGTTTGGGGGCAGAATCAGATTTTTATGGACAGACGGAAACACCTGTGACATAATCCATGAAATTGTAGCTGATAAGTGCATTTTGTGCACTTATTTATGCCACATTACTAAACTTGTATGTTGTCAAATTAGTGGTTTTATACTTAATTTGAGTTAATTTTCATTTGTTTCAGTGTTCAACTCGTTTAAAGCAACTAGGAAAAGAAATAAGGATCAATTAGCTATTGGATGCATGTTTTCGGGGTCAAAGTCTACACTATAGAAATCGAAGGACTAAACTACACATTTGGAAGAAATGAGATCTTGAAAAGAATTATTATATTAATTGGGCTTTGAAATTGGACTCCCAATTGGCACACAAAACAGAAAGGGGCTTGACTCTTTTTCCATAGCAAAAGGGTGGCTCACTTGGATTTCATTATATTAGACATTTAAAATTCCAATTGGACTATATGAGAAAGCAAAAGAAAGATACATAAAAGATAATGGCTATGAAAAGCGAAGGGGGCTGAATTTGCAATATAAACATACGCAAAAACACAAGAAATTGGACAGCTGCTTAGGGGCTAAATTGATACATTTTTCAACAGAAAACGGAGAGAAAAAGAGGAGAATTAGATTTTGTTTTGAAGTCAAACATTGCAGTTGGTTGGGAAACATATATACATGGCTGAAAGACAAAAGGAAAAAAAAAGGCAGTTGGCAGAGAAAATAAAGTAGATAATTGCGGCTAAACTTACAGAAAAAATGGGAATTTGCTAGAAAAAATTGAGAAACAAAGATGAATTTGAGGGGAAAAAAGGAGGTTACTTTTGGCTGCAATTATATACACATACAAAAACCAAAGATGGAAGATGAAGATATACACAAACTCATAAAACAACAACTTGGGGTCCTTTTGAAAAGTTTAGAATTGAGGCTGAATTATAATAGATATACACGCACAGAAAAAGCAAACACGAGACGGTACACACATAGGAAAATTAATTATGTTTCATCCATTTTTGGTGATGTTCTCTATCTTTTGTCTGTTTAATTCCAACAATACGCTTGATTAGATTTTTATATTGTTAGGATATGATGAACCATTGTTATGAAATTTTTGGTTTGAATAATTAAATTAACGTTAATTTGTTTAATTGTTTGGATGTTTATTATGGTTTAATTTACTTTTCAATTATTTGGTTATTAGTTGGATTGGTTGTGGATTTTATTATCATCGATAAAGCTATAAAATCAATAGCACATAGTGATAAACATTGTGAGGTTCGACAGATAATACATATATGCTTCACATGATTTCTATAAATGTTCTAGTTCGTCTAATGCTTTCTTGCACGTTTGTATTTTTCATAGAGATATAGAAAAATCACGTGTAGGATTATATTTAATTTCTATCGAGAGAAGATTTTTAATAAAATAGGAACATTGACCAACAAGTATGATTTGAAGTTGTCAATTTAAATTGTTGAACTAAAAATGCATTAGCAAATGATATTCTACACCTTAGCAATATGTCTCATAAATTTGATAAATTTTTACATTGCTTTCAAATTAGTTAATAGATTTGATAGTGTTAATACAACTCGATTTTTCTAATCGATTAAGGAAATTGTTAGCTTTAACTTGATCAAACACATAATCCTCATGAGATTGACACTCTACACACTACTATATTACTTGTTCATGATCTCGTTCACTTGCCGGTAATCAAACGATCAGTAGCCAATGAGTAAGGCCTCAAAATCGGGCGTGACATAGAGGAAAAGCGGATAGGGCGAGCTTTTCATTGACTTGTGCAGCAGCATTTAGAGTAACCAAGTTAGGTTCTGAGGGAGAGATGACAATGACAGGAGAAGTGGAGGAAGAGGTGGTTTAAGTGGAAATCATTTCAGAGGATTCAAGATATTCCTTAAAGGTTGTACACTCTGATACCATAAAGAGAATTTCAGACTACACTTCAATTGTAGAAAAGCCTTCACACACTTTTATTCACACACACACACTCACTGCATAGTGTTCTATGTATAGAATATACATAAGATCAGCTCTAGAATTTTTCTCCTAGTCACAGCCATTATTTCAACTAACAGTTGGTGTCCTAATGTTTTGTTGATTGCATGATTTTGGCCTCCTAATTGCTTGCTAGTTTAGCTGGACTTTCTTCTTTAATATATTCTATCTTTTTTAGATTTTTGTTCATTTACTAATTTTCAATTGGAGGGGAATCATCATTTGTAGGCTAGTTATTCTTATTTAATGGAAAACAAATGTGATAATTTTGTTTGACTGGCTTCAGTTTTGAACCTTCAAAATTTGTTTGCAATTTATATATCTTTTATGTATTTTGAAATAATATTAGTCACTCTATCCTATTTATGTAGACTGACTTTCTGTATTTTCTTGTCCTAATTATATAATTTCGTTTCTTTTATTGTGAATGTTTTGTTTTGTTTGTTTGCTAATATACCCTTATTTAATCTACCTAGATATAACCAATTTTCTCCACATAATCTTGAAATTGTATAAATATAAATAAGGGTAAAATAGGATTTTTTTTTTGACAAAAATTGCTTTTTCAATGATATTAAGTAAAATTTCTTAATTAATGTGAAAAACCAAACCTGCCTATATAAATGGGATGAAGAAAGTATTTTATGATAAAATATATATTAAAATAAAAATTAATGAATTTTTAAATTACAATTCAAAACAACAATAGATTTTTTTCCATAGTAAGCTAATAAGAATTAGCAAAGGGAAAAACCAATGAAAGTTATTTAGTAATTACAGAGGGACATAGTTGTAGAAAATTATGTTGTTTAAAAAATTCGTTGGTAATTATTGATGAAATTTTTTGTCTTTATTTCATCGTTTAATAATCGAGGGACTTTCACATAGAAATTTATCAACGAAATAAGGCAACATTAGCGAAGAAATTTCGCCTTTTTAATTACTAGTGATTGTTGCTCAACAAACATAAAATTTGGAAAAAAATTGGTTGTCCAGAGCCAACGTGGCCCTGGATGGACAGGGAGGCCAAACGGCGCCCCCCACCTGTCCGTCCAAGGCCCACGTTGCCCTAGACTTATAGTATCTCTCATACAATTTATTTATAATATTATCAAGACACAAAAAATTCAAATAGGATTTTCTTGGTTGCTTTTAAAAATGACTCTAAACCTGAGAACATTAGTTAATATAAATAGAATGCCCTATAATCCCTAATATGCAATAAATTATAAAGCATATACTCTAAATTCTTCGATCTACAATTTGCGGAGAACTATTGACAAGCATCCAATTGCCTTTGGATGGATATTCCACCCCTTTTAGTAGATACCTTTTGCATTTTTGGAGTTATTTTTTTTACACCATAAACATTGATTGAATTCAACATTGCTTTGATGGGTTTTGATACTAACTATACTAATAGAGAAAATTATTGGCATAATTAGAAAGTGTTTGAGCCTCTTTTTTGGGGGATAATGGATTTTGTAATAATGATTTTTTGGTTAAAAGGTATGAAAAATTTTGAGTTTATATACAAAATTATTTTATTGGGAAGAATGTAATTAAAAATGAGATTGAAGAAAAATATTTTATTTTATTTTTTTAAGATGAAGCTCAAACATGTTATTGACCACATATTTTTCATAAGTGGATACAATTAATAAAGTAACATGACATTTCATTTTTTATTGAGTCTTTAGGTTATATAATAAAAAATAATACTTATATATTATTATTTTTATTATTATTTTAGTGCTCCAACGAGTTAAATTATTTTTCTGATCTTCATCATTTCTCCCTAATTTCTAAATAAATCACACCTCCACTCCTTCAATTAGGAATAACCTTTTAGTTATTAATATTAATGCCATATCCCAAGTTTCGCTGAAACTTATTCATACAAAATGCATATCTTGAGTGTTCATGAAATTATGTATGTACAATTTATCAAATGTACGGTTCATTACCAAGTAGTGAACAAATTATGAGTCCGAGTATCGTACCATAGAGATAGAATAGTTTTAATTCTAAGTAACATGGCCTTAACCAAATCAAGTAGAAAGATTATGATATTTTAAATTGAACTATATTAGCTAAAATGCGATTAATGTCTAAATTAATGGAATGAATACAAAATTATATCTAAATGCTAGTTCATGAATTTATATGAATGAAAAACCTACTAAGATCCCGAATCCCCATACAATTAACATTTCATTTTTTTTTTTACCTTAATTCTACAATTTAACAACACAAATTTAATTATGAAGAATCTATGTTCCTATCCTATTCGACAACCTTTTTCGGTTAATTGTCGAATCTATTCTCATACATGACCCAACTATATATCTATGATGGATGCAAACATACATGAATCCATTGAATTTTTATAAACACTTAATGTTCGTATAGAGTATGATAATATATTTCTATTCCCTATTGAACTCTATGATAATAGTCACTATGTTATATTTATTTTTCTTCTTTCTAAGGCAAAACAATTCACCACATGCATAAAATTACCATGTACTATAACTGAAGATAGATTCAAATGAAATTGTTCAATATAAAAAACATGCTTTTAATATCAAAATTGTAAAATTCAGACTTAAAATTTCAAATTACATGGTTCATCATTCTCATAGCACCAAAAAAATCTAACCTAGCATGCTAATAAGAAGAAACAAAAATATGTAAGAATCGACACCACCCCCATTAAATGAATAATTTTTGGAAGCACTTGATGTGATTTTGATGTTTCCTACCTCCTTCAATGCTCTTGATTGTCAAATAATGCGTGGTATCCCTTCTGGAGGCATTCTATATCGTATAAATATGTTACAAGATTGTTTCCATAAATAGTTGATTGAAATAAGGAAACTTGATTTTTTCACGTTTTTTTTTTTTTTATCAAAGCAGGCGCTTAGTTCTTTAGTGAATGCCCTTTAAAATCCTTGCATGCCTCCAAGTGAGTGCTTGGACTTTCCTCTTATGCGGGCACATATAGTTATGCATCTTTCAATTCTTGTGTTTTGATCCCTGAATTCCATCTTTTCGTTTCTTGACCTCTTTTTTCCGGTTTTTCTTCTTTCAATACTCTATTCCTTTGCTCAGTTGATCTTCAATTCTTTTGCATCTTCATTTATTCTTTTGGATAATCTTTTAGCTATTTGCACATTGGTCCTAAAACTTTATTTTTCCTCTGTTTTGGTCCTTTTTCACTTCTTTTCTTCAATTCCTCCTTATTCATCAATATTTTCTTATAAAACACAAATCACATAGAGTCAAACCATAATTCATGATAATTCACAGATAAAAGTCCATATTTTGTGCCAAAATAAGTACATAAAATACACTTATCATTGAGTTTTTTTAGTTTGAATCTCTTCTCTATAAATGTGACCTTTTAGTTAGGTTGTCGAAAAAACCATGCCCTAACACCATAAAATGATAAAGAATCAATCTCGATTGGACTCTTTGGACTTATAAAGATCAACTATTATGCAACGGTCTTCTTGGCTCTCTATCTAACAGAGGTGTTTGTTCTTGATGTACCTCACACGACATCTCAAGGAGTGTGTAATCATTTATTTACCTTCTATACAAACAAATCTAACCCTCCAGTCATGGGACTCAAAAACTACTATCAAGGTTGAACATGGGTCTTATACCACAGCTTAATATTTACGTACAATGAATGGGCTGGCGATGAGTTTGCAATGATTGATGCTCTTCTACCCAATGACTATCTTATTGTCCATGTCCTAAACGGACTAGGTTTTGGTTATAATTAAGAGATCTCAGTAGCAATTCATGCGATAGACATATTGAACGCCTTTGTTGAACTCATTGACAAAATAGTGGCACATGGGGCTTTCTTGAAGACTAATAATGAAATCACAACAACATTATGGGCCTGTTTGGGAGCGATTTTTCCTCCCAAAAAATTAATTTTTTGATCGTTATTTCACTATTCCAGCCGTCATATTTGACTTCCTCTCTCACAGGTGGACCCCACTTTTCTCCTAACGGTCAAAAAATCAATTCTCAAAATCACTCCCAAACAGGCTCTATATATCATAACTACAAAAACACAACCCGTCTAGTAAAGAATGGAAATCAATCTTGCCAAGAAGCTCTTGTACCATAGAGTGACAACAAAAGATGTTGATTATAAAGACTTTTCATATTAAAGGTCAACTTTGATAAAAACAGTAGCCTTGGTTCTTGGTTTCATAAATAACAATGTGAAATTATTCTCCTTAATATGTTTTGAAATATGATGACTTGTCTGATAAAACAAGTTTTGAATCATATGACTCGTTAGAGCTTCTAAACGAATTGAACGACTCATCTGAACATTAGGGCTTCAATACAATATTAAGCCCTTGTTTGAGCCGCATTATTTTTATAAAAATGCATCTTTAAATAATGTAATGTTGGGAAATGTGTGGTTAAAAGATAAGAAAAGTTTTGGATTCACATAAAATATTATTTTATTAAAGAATGTGTGGTTGAAATGATATCAAATCACTATAAGAATGTATTTTTTTTCCCAAGAATGTGGCTCAAACAAGGCCTAATTAAGGCATAAAGTTCCCTTTTAAAATGTCAAACTCGTTAAAAGTAGTCTAAGTCCTTTATGTACCACTCGTTTGAGAACACCAATCTCAAAATCTAATTGCTTGCTTAAACTTTTAAACATGTGAGTTTGCTTGTTTGAGTTTATCACATAGAAGTTTGGAATTCTATCTTAAAAGTAAATATTTTGTTAAACGGAGTAGCATAGCCCTTATATGCTGTTATTCGTTTCATATTTAACTAGTGTAGGAGTTTTATCTTAATTACTAATGAATTTATTGTGTATTAGTTCTCATTATATAAAATACATATACAATTCCTTAGGAGGAGAAAAATGAAAGAAATCAATATATATAGAAAAATGAGGAAATGACTTGGCCTCTGTTCAGGTTTCCTAAGTGCATTTGTCCATGGTCGTCTATGTAAAGATATCTACATATAACACATCTCAACCTCCGAGGTTTATTGATGAGTCCTACCCCAAACATGTTACTTCCTAGAAGCCATCAAACGAGTACTTGGAGTCAAACGAGTACTTGGAGAAGGATTCAATGAGCTCCATTCATTCATTCTGTCTTGTGGTTTTCATAATTCAAGATCACATATATAATTTTTTATTTATAAAGCCGATAGCATAGCTCTGTACATTCTTGTGTACGTTGTTGATCTTGTCAAAGGGAACTCAATGCAATTCATTGGCTTTTTAATTACAACACACACACACTCTCTCTCTCTCTCTCTCTCTCAATTTTTATTATATATATATATTTTTCAAAGTTTTGATCTCAAAATACATTTTTTCTCAAACTCATTTTTAATCACACATTCTCTAATAAAATAAGGGGAATTTACCAAAAAGTCACTTTTTTTGAAAATGCACAAAAAATTTTGATGTGCACACAATTTGTACAAAAATGTCACTTTCTTGTTGTCAAATGTCTAAATTACCCTTAATTTGACCTTATTTGGAGCATTTAATGCTCCTTCGTGATTGTTTTTCAAAACAATTAAAGTTGTGATTTGATTGTTTAATTTGTATATTATAATCATTGAATATATGAATATTATATTGTAAAATACGAATTTACTTAATAAAAAATGAATATAAAATCCTTCAAAACCCTAGTTAATATAAAAAAAATTATTATTAAACAAACCCTTATTTCATTCATCTTCTTCATTCATTTTCTTCTTTATCAAGAAGACATTACTTCATCCATATTCTTCATCTATTTTGAAAGGTCGATTATTACGAATTGTTTATATTTTTATGTAATAGCTTACTCTTTTTAAAATGTTAAAAACAACATGGTAATCACTACTATTAATCATCATGGTCTTTTTTTTAAATATTTTTGAAGGAAAAACATACCAAAAATATTTAGGAAAATATGAAGTATTCCATATTTAATGAAGCATTCAGCCATTTATTTCTTGGAAATAGGTTGTGATGTTGTAGTTGAGAAATGATTATAAACATTAATGCTACTCGACAATTCGAAACTGTCGGGATCGACATTTTAACTTTCGAACCTGACATTTATAAACTACCGGGATAGATAACTAAACTGTCAAATTGGACAGCTGAAAATTCTTGATACCCTTCATTTGACCTTGTACTATTGCATAGGTTTAAATATTTGAACGTGTCACTTCCATGCTATTATATAATCGACATATCAATTGCGCATAATTCTTATCGTTGCAATCCCAACATTTCAGGTATGAACAATAATTTGAGATTCATCGTGTCGTACGGGAGAAAGTTCGTTCACGTAAATGACGAATGGAAGTGAACTGGGGACAAAATCACTTCCATTTTAGTGCCGAGCAGTATTACACTATCGGGGCTATTGTTATAGTTGAACGAGAAACTTGGTGTTCTCGATCTGTGCACAAAAATGGAATTGAAGTTCAAAATTCCGAACATAAATATACTGCCGGTTGAAATACTCGAAGATGAAGACGTAAATTGGTACATATTAGTTTATAAGGAAATTGCCCTCTGCGTTACAACTTTGGAAACCGGCTTGCCAAATGTTGAAATGGAGAGAGATAGAAATTACAGCCAAAAATTGTTCGCGGCAGCGGAAGATCACCAAACCGTACAGGACGACGAGCTCAATCATCAGCACAGTGTCCCAAACAATAATGCAGTGGATACTCCAATTTTCGATGTTGGGACTGCACCATTAGATGAGATGTTCGACAACCCCTTACATAGTACAAATACTGGTAATATTGCTGACGTTGACGAAGAAGTATTATCACATTCCAAAAGTCCGGATACATGTGACTAGATTTCCACTGTGAATACGTCGGATTTTACCGAAAGGCAAATATTTTTTACCAAGAAAGAGTTGTACTCGAGAATTCATCTACTTGCTTTGCGAGAGAAGTTTCAATTTCGGGTTAGCAGGTCAAGCCTAAAAATGTTAACCTTTGTATGCGCGGAAGATAATTGCAAGTGGATGTTACGTGCTTCGAGTGTCAAGCAGTCCGCCATTTTCATAATTCAAAAATTCAACAATGTGTACACATGTTCCATAGATTATCGTCGTAATACATATCGACATGCCACTAGTTCCATAATTGTCGAGCAGATTATGGGAAAATTGGATAGTACGTACAAATCGTATGATCCTACCGCTATTGCACGTGATATGAGTTTGGTGTGAAAATTAGTTATTATCAAGCACGTAGGGGGAAGGTCGTTGCTTTACATATGCTACATGGTACACCGGGTGATAGTTTTCAAAAACGTTCTTCGTACTGTCACGTCCTAGGAGAGAGTAACCCAGGGACAATAACACATATCGAAGTAGATTCTCGTAACAGATTTCACTACTTTTTCCTAACTTTCGGTGCAAGCATTCGGGGTTACGTGCACTATCTGAGGCCTGTTATTTGTGTTGACGAAGTCACTTGAAAGGTCCATACAAAGGTACATTTCTACTGGTAACTGCCCAAAACGCCAACAAATAGATTTATCCGTTAGCGTGGGGGATCGTTGATGCCGAAACGAATAGATCGTGGATGTGGTTTTTATCAAATTTGAAGATTTTATAAGTGACTCGGACGAATTGGTGTTAATTTCCGACAGGAAAAATAGTATTGAAAACGCCATTGCCCACCTATTTCCTCTGGCTCACCACGGGTGCTGTGTCTGGCATATGAAAAAGAATTTAATCCAGCGGTACAACAATGCAAGTTCAATATTTCTATTCAAAAGAGCCACAAAAACTTACCGGACCAAAGAGTTTGAAAGAATTATGGAACATTTTCGTAGGGTAAGTGCAAGAGCATACAGGTACTTGGAGTTAGCAGGTTTCTCATTTTGGTCATGGGCACTATTTGTTGGCCAACAGTACAATATTTTGACCAACAACAACGTAGAATCTTTGAACTCAATGTTGAGACATGCCCGTTCGTTACCGATCACGTGCTTAGTGGATCACGTTCCGCATACTATGCAGAAGTGGTTTTATGAACTTCGAGCCAGTGCAACTGCATGCAGTACCGTACTATCACCAATGATGGAAAATGAGTTATGGACGATGTTCGAAGCATGTACTAGGCTGCGAGTGCATGGCTTGACAAATAACTTAACACAAGTTGGAATATCCAACGACACGGACATCGTAGACTTCTCCAAAAACATGTGTACTTGTCGTGAGTTCTAACTAAATCGTATGCCGTGCGTTCACGCAACCCGTGCTGCTTGCTTGAGAGGTAAGTCATTGTACAATCTATATTCGCCCTATTACACATCCAACTACTGGAAGGGTACCTACAGTGAAGCTATATATCCTGTTTTGCGTAAAGTGGACTGGATTGTTCCAATCGAAATTACAAGTACTCCTATTATGCCCCCAGTGTACGTCATCCTCCAGGTAGACCACCGACACAACTTAAGCGATCCAGACACGAGTGTACCACACGACTCAGGAAATGCACTCACTACGGTGGACTTGGTTATAACCGGACCACATGTTCAAACCACACTGTACCACGTCCGATGTAAGTAGCATTTTGTACGCGAGTGGTTGAAGTTGTAAGTGAAGTGTTCTCCCAATGTCGTTCGTATATGACAATGTAAATATTGTATTACTGTTTTCATTCTCTTACGCATAAACATTACTCTCTCTTATGTTCACAATTATAGTACGCAAATAGGCACAACGTACTGCATAACACCCTCGAACCAAAATACAATTTTGTTGTGCATAACATTGTTGCCATTGTTGACACATGTAAATTGAATGTACGGAATAGGAAATGTTCAACCAATATATATGTTTCCTTTCATATGCATATTACGAACACATCATTTTTAGCGCATAACACTTCCCGCATTGTTCACAAAGTACATTGAATGTACACATGAGGTTGTGTTCGTTAACCCAAAATACATGTTATAATTCATATGCATACTACAGACACAAAAAAATTGCTAGTAAACCCTGACAGTTCATCGGTCGTTCCCGACAGATGGTGCCTGCCATTCTCGACAGTTGTTGGACGGTCCACTTAACAAAATACAAAATACACATAACATGCTAACGGGAGTTTCCTACATGCTACAGAATTTGTACATACGTAACAAAATCCATCCCTTACAAAAAAAAATACTAAACATACATATGTAGAAACCCACACATGTAACAAAGTCGGACTCTTCACTCGGAGCTAACACTTGAACCTTCTTTCCCACCGTCATCATCTGAATCATCCGAGCTTATGACAATTACCTCAGGCGATGGAATGTGACCCTGCCCCTCATCCTCGTGATGTTCAACTTCGTCTGCATCCATAAATGGGACGACCCATTCAAGCACATTTATCGGAGACTCACCTGCATCACTTGCAACTTCGTCCAAGTTCGGAAAGGGAACGACAGTGATGGCTCTCCAACCACCATTCGAACTCACTTCGTCATCGTCCGAAGAAATTACGATGGGACATAGTGGGGTTGAACCGGTGTTTGCAAAGGCTCTTGAATTGGCGGGGTTGAATTGCTTCCCGTGGACGATGCCATTATTTTGATATGATGAAACAGACTTGAAATATTATGATACGTTCCTGCTACAAGATGCCTCACAAAGAGTCTCATATATCCCACTTGAAGAGTGTAAGTCATGCTTTATGCTGGAGGTATTTGAGGACATTTAAAACAATTTAGCAACCAACTACCATTTCATTTCTACTTAACACTTGATTGACCATTGGTGTGATGGTTTAGTGTGATGGTTTAGGGTGTTAAGTGTACTTTCACCCCTAGGCTCTCTCCATAAATGGTGAGAATTATGAGTAAATTGTACCCATGTGCAAGACCTGCAATGGCAACATTCTTGCAGCCGGATTGACAATCAATTTGGAAGTTAAATGACTTTATTGAATTTTTGTAGTCCTTAGTCATAATTGAATACAGTTTTTAAAATCTAAATCATATGAATTGCATTAAAAATTGATAAAATTAATGTCCCTACCAATGAAGATGAACATTGGGTGACACAACAAGCCATTGTTCAAATAAATTATAATTTGTACAAACAAGCTAATTTATACTAAAAGGCATGTTGAAATAAACATACACCGGTTGTAATGTTGGGGCCAACGTAGCAAAGATAACAACGAATTATTCATACTACGGTAATGTGAATTTTACAATAATCATTGTCCTCGATCCTTCGACCACACTCCATTACACACAAAATCATTACATACCATGATTCATTTATAACACCTTCAACTCCAATGAAATTAAAGTACAAAATACTACTGCTTCACCAACTAGCATGAACATCAATCTAATTAGAGTACAAACAAATGTCCTGTCTCAATGTCCGTTCTACTTAACCATATCCCAATATGGAATTGAAGTAATCTAATAACCCCCTTGAGATCTTTAACCACATCATATGGAATAGGAGTAATAGTCTCCACAGTTACACCTTTAGGCATGAACCCAGGTTTAGGTCGCTTTGGCTGTTTTTTGGTGCTAATCACTTCAACTCTTGATTTAGTCTCAGCCTTCATTTTGTCTATACTCTTCATCATTCTGCAAAAATTTATCATCACACCTCGATGAATGCACATGATCAACTCAAAAATCAGCCCTCCGAATGAATCTGCTGCCAGCTTGCATCAGGTGTGTGCTAAACTGAAATGACACAAAAGAGAATGTTTGTAACTATCCATCCAATCAACGTACAAACCAAAAAATTTACTCACCCATGGAATAGGAAACGTACATGCAATCTAATCTCCAAAAAATGAACAACCCTTTTACATATCATAAACAATACATGCCATAAATATAATGTTCAGGCCAAGATACAAGACAAGGAAGGCATGCCATCAGACCAACAGAGGCTCATTTTTGCTGTAAACAGCTTGAGGATGGCCATAGTTTGGCCAACTATAACATTCAGAAGGAGTCCACACTCCACTCGGTGTTGAAGCTTCGTGGTGGTAAACAGATTTTTGTCAAAACCCTTACTGGGAAGACAATAACTCATGAAAGTGACAGCTCCGACACCATTGATAATGTTAAAGCTACAATTCAGGACAAAGAGGGAATCTCACCAGACCAGGAGAGGCTGATCTTCGCTGCTGAACATTGGCAGACTATAACATTCATAAGGAGTCAATTCTGCAATTGGTGCTGAGGTTGAGGGGAGGCATGCAGATTTTTGTGAAGACTTTGACAAGAAAAATCATCAGTTCTTCTTAAAAAATCATGTGACTGGGATGTATAAGAATGATGATATATTCATTTTAGTTCTGATGTTGATCTACCCTTTCACATTTCATGAACAATACATACATTATTTTGTCAACGTATACACATAAAATTGATCAGCAATACCATCTCATGCTTGCACTAAACATTTATGGGAAGACAATAACTCATGAAAGTGACAGCTCCGACACCATTGATAATGTTAAAGCTACAATTCAGGACAAAGAGGGAATCTCACCAGACTAGGAGAGGCTGATCTTCGCTGCCGAACATTGGCAGACTATAACATTCATAAGGAGTCAACTCTGCAATTGGTGGTGAGGTTGAGGGGAGGCATGCAGATTTTTGTGAAGACTTTGACAAGAAAAATCATCAGTTCTTCTTAAAAAATCATGTGACTAGGATGTATAAGAATGATGATATATTCATTTTAGTTCTGATGTTGATCTACCCTTTCACATTTCATGAACAATACATACATTATTTTGTCAACGTATACACATAAAATTGATCAGCAATACCATCTCATGCTTGCACTAAACATTTATTATCGCAAAACGATATGTACTCTACATAAGACAATTTAACATGTAGCATATGGCTGAGCAAACATATTCGTCCATAAAACTAACCAAATTAAAATTATGTCCTTATTACGAACAACGTATCTACTACTACAACACACCTTATCGGACTACTTGAACTCACTTATTTCTTTACTCTCTTTGCCCTTCCTCTCGTGTATGGAGTCCGGGTAGGTGGTGCAAGACGTCGAACACGAGTTGATCATCGCCTGTTTGTGCTGCACACATTGCCTCCCTTTTCTGGTACAATCGCCTGTGCTGGCAACTCTGTGGCAGCGCCCATATAAAAAATTTCAGAATTTTAGTGAAACAGTTATGTGTGCAGGAGGCCACATAGTCATGGAATAAGATTATTCAAGGAAAATAGGCACGTATCATCCACCTCCGTGACGTCATGGGTCGATGGGCCTTCCTCGTTGTCGTCGCTGGGGAGGGTGGGGATGGGTCTCCTGGGTCTAGTTGAAAGCAAATTGGGTGAAATGGACAAACACAAGATATAAATTATTATTTGCATAAGGGGAAAGTGATTGGTAATAGAACCGAAATCACAGAAGTTGAAAACAATTTCGCACGTACCGTTCACTTCCTCCATGTCGCCCTCTTCTGCACGGTGGTTGTCCTATGGGCTCCGTTCGTCTTCGCTTTTCCCGTCTAGTTGGAAGACAAAGAAAAAATTAATGAAGGAGTGAAATTGAATACATATGCATATGACAAGATGAGATGACAGAAGTTGAAAAAAATTACGCAGTACCGTTCACCTCCTACATTTCACCCTCGTCTGCATGGTCGTCGTCGTGTGGGCTCCGTTCGTCGTTGCCTTCCCTGACTACTTAGAAACAAAGAAAAAATTATTCAAGGAGTGAAATTGAATACATTTGCATCTCATGAGATGAGATGACATAAAATACAAAAATGACGTACGTACCGTTCACCTCCTGCATTTCAGCTTCCTCTGCATGGTCGTCGTCATGTGGGCTCTATTCGTAAGCGGCCTTCCCCGTCTAGTTGGAAAAAAAAAAAATTACTGAAGGAGTGAAATTGAATACAGTTGTATATCACGAGATAAGATGACATCAAATACAAATATGTGTTACACATAACTAACCGACATATCATTCACCTCCAAGTTCCCGGTAGGCGAAGGACGACCACCATCATCTGGGCACAGGTCCATGTCTCCTCCATCTACATCTAAGTAATTTGGCAATTAAAAAAATACATTTGTAAGCGAACGCAGAGAAAAAATTGCACAGCTCTGCAGATATCTTGTAAGTGGAAGTTGCAGTAACATAAACTCATTACTTCGTGGGGGTCGTCTCAAATGTTTGGCTCATTCATGATAGGAGCTGCAGCGGAAGTGGAGGTGCCACCGGACGAGGGCACCAAAGTAGATATTAAGTCCCTCAGTCTGGGAAACTCCTCGGTCACGTGCTAAATGATTTCAAGCTTCACAGTCCGCAACCTCATCTCGATGAGGATGCGCTGGTCCAACAACATGCCCTCCACGTCCTCTCTTGTCACAGTCGGTCTACCACGCGTACCCTACAACCCAGATGTGGACATGACAACCATTGGAGTGGGTAATGCACCCGACTGCCGTCTCGAGACATCCTCATCGTCCTCGGTGTCACCAGCACCGGTCTCGCAGGAGGTGTCACGACTACTGTCTCCATTCTCATTAGCCTTAGACCCATCATCGCTGTTGCCCTCTGGTGTCTGATGGTCATTGCTCGCGAATGTCTCATCGTCCTCGGCCCCTGCACCGAACTCATCGTCATGGTCGTCACCCGCAGTCCTACCGTCATGTCCCCCACTGGCCGGTGCTACCTCATGGAACTGTGGTCCGACAACACTCCTAGCGAGATCATCCAAAAATTACACCGAACGGTCGGGAAACCGCACCAAACTGGCGATATATGGGAGATCACGCTCGGCCTCCGTGGGACACAGTGTAGCATGCACGTGCAGCTATAGAAACATGGGAGAACGGGTAGTTAAAATATATTGCATACTATTCCCAAGAAAACAAAATAATTGAAAGGTAAATGAAAAATGTCCATGACCTGTACATCCCTGAAGAACGCATCGTACGTTAGCTGCTGTGGTTGTTTGGTAGAGATCTAATACAAGAGCCAGGGCGATCGTTCACCCACCCACTTACCGAAGCGTTCGTCGAGTTCGGGCACGGCCTCATATGCCCAAATCTGTCCGAACAAATACAAAAATTTGGACGAAAACAAAAAAAATTGTCACATAAGTGTCCATCCAAAGAATGTAGATAACTGTTGGAATACTTACAAACAAAAAACATAAACTTAATGCTATTCTTATCTGCATTGCGATCGAAAATCCATGAATTGTGTAACCGATGTCCTTCTCGTTCTTCATCTTTGGAACGCTCATTTTATGTGCTCAAGTACCTCGAAATCCCTTCAACAAACGCCTATATCCCACTTTGGCCCAGGGGTAGGAAAAAACAGCTCCAAGTCATCGACGAGGGAAAGCGTATCCTCATCAATGCCAACATTATTGTCCGAAATAGTGATAACTCCTTACACAATTAGAGCACCGAGCTTGTATCTATCTGCCCGGGGTGTCAGCGCACGGACAAAGGTCTTCTCCAACTAGGCACATGAAATCTTCTCCAGTGATTTGAAATACTTTTCCTTGAGCCTCATTTTCTCCAATGCTTTTCTGTACCGATCGCCCTCCGGAAAAGAGCCAGCATGCAGTCCAGTGACAATAGCATACTCCTGCAGTCCAAACCAGGTAAGGTGGCCCAGCACATTGAACCACAACTCGTGGGACTTATCGCAACGGATCCCTCGGCACACAAGTGCCTGGATTAGTTGAGCGAAAAACTAGATCTCCGGAACGTCAGCAAGAAACCCAAGGTAGCAGTTGCGAAAGTCATCCCGCAGTCAGTCGTCCAAGTGATCCATCACCGTTTTAATGTACTTCAGGTTGCTCCATTACGAGATGCGTGCGGGCAACCGTACATTCTCTGACACCCAAAATTGGAATTCCATCTATTTTGCAGATGAAATGATAATGGTCAGACCATAAATCAACACCAAATGAATATTTCAAAGAACAAGCGTACTTCGGAAGAGCATACAACCACATCAATCGGAACAAGTAATACGAGAAATGTATAAGAACAGATCATCTACCCAAACGGCGTCACACATGTTATGTCGAATTGTGCATGCAATGTTGAACTCAAAAAAATGTTACTAAAAATACTTTTAATGTGCGAAAATACATGCAGCAATGAGATATGAATGTTCGACATACATGTTATTTCTAAACGCATGTGCAATGTCGTCAGTGCCCACAGTTATCTGTCGAGACACTGTCACCGAAGCCCGTGTCGACAGATGACTGTACTCATGTGGCAGGACAGTGCCATCTGTCATTTATCGAGAATGCCTGCAGCTAACTATCGAGGACGACAGTTCGTCTATCAAGATTCACCCAACTGTCGAGAACTGCAGCAGCCAAATGTCAAGAACGACAGTTTTCAACAGACACATGTGATACGTATGCATGGTGCCCCAACACACAAATTTGGTACATAACAGCGAAAATCCAGTCATCACAGCCGAAAACAATTACAAGTGAAAACAAACACCCTCTAAGTCCCTTTCTATAGGATGTCTAATTACACCGTCGTGTTACAAATGTAGCATATGGGTTCTAAGGTACATATTGCAAAAGGGTTCACATCATAAGTATAATTCATCTAATAACCAATTACAAACTCTAAAAAAAACTAATCTGTGAACACCGTTGAAGAGTATTAACAACCTAAGGACAAAAGGATGAGTTCGAAATAAAATGAGGGAACTAAACATGTACTCTATAAATGTAAACAATTTGAAAAAATATATGTCTGTCTGTCCATGTCCACAAATATTGTCCTAACTAACAACATTTTAAATCGAAAATACTTTGTATCAAACCCAAAATTAATCGAGTATGGCCTCAGTTTCCACATTTCTCACCCACTGCCATTGCCAACCACCCACTGTCCACAATAAAAGATTTTCATTACATCAACCAACAACCCAATGCGAGATACCGTATTTCATGTAAATAATTACCATCACAAATATTTATCCTTCATACAAAACGAGTATCAAATACTACTACTAAACAACCAATAGCAACCAACACACATGACTCAAAACTGGAATCTGGGACCGAAGAAAATTAAATAAAAAACCTAATTCATATTAACAAACAGCAAAATTTGACGTTTACATTAATGTAACACCTTCGAAAACTTAAATAAATAAACCTAATGATTCAACAAGAATAAATAAGCGCCGCATTCCTTGCAAAATTAATTTCAAAGATAAATTTAAAAAATGGTATACCTTTTGCACTATGTTGATTTGCAATTGCACAGAAGATAAGATACAAAAGACGGTGGGCGATTCCTCCAACACTTCCAATATCGTCGCTGGCCGGAAGCAGGAGAGATTTCCGTCACGGAGAGGAGTTAGCCGGCAGTCAATGTAGTGAGAGAGAATAGTGTAGGTCCTGTGATTTTAGAGGCATAAGGCAAACTCCACAAATTAGGCCCCCTCCAAAAAATTTGTATTGTACATGCAAAATTTATAACAGTATTACAAAACCAATTGTCAACTTGTTAACTTAAAACATAACAGTAAAATTGATAATAAGAAAACATTTCAATCATCTCACAATGAAAATTTTCAACATAATCACTATGTGCGCCTCTGCAATTGATTATATGATTAAATTCTAGCAATAGTCAATATAACCCCACAAAGGTACATTCTTGCAACACAATCATATGAGCAGACAATAATTTCCTATATGTTAATAAATAAGCAAGCACAGGACCTTGCTTGCCTAACAAGTAGGATTTCGGCAAAAATTTTGAAATGACACAATTCAACACTTTGAGAATTCCATCGTTACAACTCACAATCATGAAATCAAAAATTTTAAATGTGATGGATAATTATTATTTTCTTTCTAATATTTCACGAAACCCTCTGTTTGGAACACGTTGAACACCATATCTATTGTCAACGCTAATTTGAAAGACAAGTACAGAGATGAACTACATGAAGCAATCCGAGGCCAAACAAGATGCAGTAAAAGAATAGAGACTGCACCAAATGTTAGATTTAATCCCCTCTAAATGCTCCATTAATGATTTAGTTTCAATTTAACCCTTTCCTTATCACTCATTAACTAATCATACAGTTTGAACATGTTATTGGACGTGATTGCAATGTCTGTCTTCTATGAGAACAAGATAAAGTTTAAGCTTTGAACGATGAAAAGTCTAACATATAACTTTTGAAAATGATCAAGCTACAAACATATCTAAGGAGTATTAAATAAGTGAAACTTCCATTCAACTACAGACTTCTCGGAATACTAAGCAATATTAGCAACAACGATCACTTTATAGTAGCAAAAGATTCGAATTCAGGTCATATGTCATCAAGTAATATTGTGTAAATTTTTATCTTTATTGGGAGTAGATACAATGAAAATTTTTACAAAATTCAAAAGAAACTGATGTGATTTACATAGCTTGACAGCCAAAATAATGAAGAGAGAGTCAATTATGTGGAAGCAAAGGAAGATGAAGAATTGTTGTTGTTGTTGTTGGCAACCAAAGAAGAAAAGGATAAACAATCATAGTACCTTGACATCGGCCATTAGCACTTAGGAATCTATCCAAATTAATGATAAAGATAAATATTATTGTCTGTTGAACACTTTTTAGCCTTTAATTAGTAGGATTAAAATTAAAATTTTAAGTTAAACTAAGAGTCAACAATTAATTTAAATCACGTATTTTATGGAGTTTATAATTTTTCAATTATATATTTCATCAATTTCTATCAAAACCTACTAAAGATTTGAAAATTACAATGTAACCCCGATTCTAATTGCACACAGGGGCCTCTCATGTCCCCAAAATAAAACACACCATCTTATTAAGGAAAAATAAAATCCCCAAAATCAACCATACTTCTTCTCTCTGTCGGCGCTAGTGCCTATATATTTTCGCTGCCGATGTCCCCTTCCAGTAAGAGTTTTGTAAAGCCATGCATTTATTCCAAATCGTGACAACAACAAAGTTGATTTTTGGGATGACACTAGAATCTCTCCTACACTACTGAAGCTACGATTTTATTATTGCTATTCTTCGATATGGAAATGCAAATCCCTCGTTCTGTTTCTAGAGACTGAACTGTGACGAAAAGGATTACCTACTTAAAATGTACTTGTATTATGTTTTGTGCTTCACATTCATCAAAAGAAAAATGACAGGTTTGGGAAGTGCAATACATAGTCCATCAAATAAACACCAGAAACAAAAACTCATAAATCATTTTCACAAAAGGCAAAAACAAAAAAAGCATCCACACAAAACAGATTACCGTACGTACGGGTACTGTTGAGCAGTCGGCAGATGACACTTACAGATCGGAGCAGTGAGAAGATCGCGCTTTGGGTTTCTGTTTTCGGTGAGAGGAGTGTGTTTTAGAGTTTTAGGGATTCCATTTTCGGTAAGGGAGACGAGTTCGCCGGCATTATGCGATTTCGGTGGTCGGACTGTGTTTCACAGTTTTAGGGATTCCGTTTTCGGTGAAGAAGACCAGTTCGTCGGTGATTTGCAATTTCGGCGGTCGATTTATCCACAGAGAGGAGTGGGTTTTCGCGATTTAGGGATTTGGTATTCTCTTGCTTTCCTATCACATTCACGGCTTCTCTTGGGACGACATTAGGGATTTAGGGATTTCTCTTGGGATGGCATTAGGGATTTCTCTTGGGACGACATGATTTCATGCATGCTCTGCTTTTTTTGGTTGCAGGATTTAATTTTTGTCTGACCAATTTTGTATAATTTCTTTGATTGGTCAAATCTCATTTAATTAGGATATTTAGGGTATTTAAAATTAACTTTAAGGACAAATATATCTAAAATTGACATTCTTGCAATGTCAGAAAAAAAGTGACATTTTTGTAATTACAAAGTCAAAAGTTGACTATTTTGATAATTTCCTCATAAAATAATATATACATAAACTCAAACATTTATCCTACATTTTAACTACACATTTTTCAAAAAAATTACCATTACAAAATTCATTGTTTGTTAAAAATGGGGATCAAATTGGGGGCTTATAGAAAGCCTCCACCAGTAAAGGTTTTTCTCAATTTCCATTGAACTTTAAAAGCTCCGCATATTATAATTAAACTTACTAAAATATTATTTTATTTGTTACTTCGTTCTTGCTATTTTAAAAGTTAACGAACTTGATAAACTTATTAATACGTTATCTCATCCTTCATTCCATTTACCATGTTATTTAGAGTTTAATTTAGTCTAAATGTCAAAATTATTGCATTAAGGATATATTTATTAATTTTTTATTCCAAGATTTTGCTTCTAGAGATTAGTTCATTAATACAAACTCAAAATCTTTTAGTCGCTGTTTGATATATATTTTTGATAATAAAATTTTTGGGAAGTGTTGTTTTTAAAAATGTGTAGTTTAAAACTATGGAGAAATTATGAATTCATGTGTAAAACTATTTTATTAAAAAATATAATTAAAAATGAGTTTCTCCTGATTTTATAGCTTCAATTGTGCTTACTCTACGTCTCTATATTTGAATAAAAGTTGACCGATAGCCCCCCAACGCACATTCCAACTGATAAAGATGAGGGCGCTTTAAGGCTGGCAGATCAGGGGTCGTGAGTTTGATTCCCGGAAGGCTCTTGGAAGACAGATATTCTCCTGGAAGGCAGGATTTATCTTGGAAGACAGGAGTTCTACTGGAAGGCAAGGTGCAAAGATTGGAAACGACTTGCTTGACACTTTGGCAGATCAGTTGGGGGGCTTTTGAGCACTAGTCAGTTTGGAGTACAACCTGCGGTTTAACCTATCTATAGCTTGAGGGGCCAAGGTGTAGACTCCAAGATTTAGTCACTGTAAGGTGGATACCTGTATCTCAAAAAAAAATAAAAATAAAAAATAAAAGTTGACCGATATTTAAAGAGAAAATGTTTTAGGTGAGATAATCATAATATAAATTAGGATTTTTTTTTTTAATTCTGATAATTACATTAATGACAAGCAACGAAATCAGTTTCTTAGTTACACTTACAAAGTCCAAGTCAACCAACACGTTCATTTCCTACCGTTAGATTTCGTATTGTCTTACACGAAGCAAACTGACGGTCTAGATTCAGAAATGGGTAAACAAATGATGACAGACGCTTACAGAAGAGGAAAACCATACGCAGGTGACTGAACAGTTATGGGTACCATAGTCAGGGAAAGTACACACCGTATTTAAGGGCAGTTAAGAGATGTATGTGAGTGAGTGAGAGAGAGAGAGAGAGAGAGGGGGGGCAAACATAAAAAATCTTGGATGAATGGAAAATTCAAGATCTGGGAAGGATATACAGTGTAGCTGGACGGTTTCATCAATTCTGGACTGAAGCTCAAATCTTTCTTGGTAATTTCCCCTTAGTCAGCATTAAAAGACTAGATTTTTTCAAAGTTATTTAGATTTGAGCATGATGATGACTGATCTATGAATACGAAGCTTCATCTATTGTTGAATTATATAGTTTTTCTGGTGTGTTAAAGATGGGTTTTTGATGGGCTCCTTTCGGTGTATTTTATCCTGATTGAAAAATTGGTTCTTTGATTACTTGGAGTGGTATTTTTGATGGGTTTTTACTGGGCTCCTTCGGTGTATTTTAACCTGATTTAAAAATTAGTTCTTGGATTACTTGGAGTGGTATTTTGGTTTCGAATCCTACTGGGATTTTTGTGTTTATATTGGATTTTACTAAAGTTTGAAATTACAAAAGTTTGTGTTGGAGTTTTGTTCATTTGTTAGTATTGGTTTTGGGGAGGTGGAGGTGGAGGTGATGAAATGGAGGAAAATGCAGCAGCTTTGCATACAGCTATGAATTCAGTGCAGGCACTGGGAAGGGGTTTTGATGTTAACTGTGATACGAGGTTGCTTTATTGTAAAGGATTGGCAGGGTCAAGAATTGTGGAAATTGATGAAGAGCACACCCGTGATTTGTATTTGACGGATAATTTGGTTATCCCTAATGTTTCTAGGGACATCAAAAATTCGCAAGATTCCCGAGGGCGTGATGGCTTTGGTGTTTGCAGTTATAATGAGGTATTTCTTAAGTTCCCTAATATTTTTCCAAATTTTTGGGTGGTATAGAGATGAGCATGTGAAACTTGTTTTATTCCGTATTCAATAAGATACTTATTTAACTGCACGACTTGTCTGGGAACTTATTTTCTATACTGCTTGATATGTCTTTGAATAAATATGTTTTGACTTATAAGTTTAAGGTGAAGTCTGAATTGCTTAATACAATGCAAATGCATTTCCATGATTACCAATTACCCATGTTGCACTTCAAAATAAGTTTGTGAAATAAAGAAATAAAATTTCAATAACATGTTAGAGTAAAAGAAACAAAGGATCGACAGTATTCTTTCTCTATGTCCGCGAATCTAGTGTCGTAGACTATGAAATATATTATTTTCCTGTAATGTATGAAAGCGAAGTAGTTGTAGACTATGAAATAAATTTACCATGCCAAGAAATATGGAAGGGATGCCATTTTTTCCCAAATATTGTGAAGGAGACACATTTAGCACTTGAGAGACGATGGTTGGTGTCTGATAACTTTATGTGAAGATTCGTCCTGAAAAAGTTAAGTTTGCATAAGATTTCATTTGATGTACTGTGAGCTGGAGAATATGCTCTTGAAAATTATTTTCCAAGTTTGGGAACCAATATAATCTTGCCTGTGCATATACCTTGATTTTGAATGACGAAAGTCAATACTGATTGCAAACAAGAAAATTCATGGGAATTTCAGTTAAGATCCAATTGTTTGTGATGTAGGTTTCTTTTTGATTTGCAATGTTTAAACGATTCTTCCATAGATGATGTCTCTATTTCTTCGCTAACTAAATCTTCACATGGTTTTAACATGGGTTATAGAGAACTTGCTCCTACCACAAGCAAATATGGCTTCCATGTATTTCCCATTACTAAATGCTTAGTTCTGATTAATGTGCTCGCTTTTATCAATCTTGTCTTGTACCATCTAGTACGTCTCATGCTTTGGAGAAATTAGTAAGCTTAATTCTATGAATCATGCTGTATCCAAGATTGGTCAATCTTGGAGGTATTATCATGTACTGTACGGTCTGTTGTTGACCTGTAACAGAGAAGTCACAACAACAACATCCATATGTGTCGTGGCAGTAGATCAGTGAGGGACCATTGTTATTATGTTTATATCCCTTAGTTTCAATCTGTAGGATCTTGTAACTACAGTTAATGCGTCCAATGTGCTAGCAAATGGAAGTCCTAGTAAATTCACTGCCATTAGTTCCAATGAATCTTCAAAGATCAAATATTATACTAGATCTGCCTCATGCCGGGGGCTAGATTTACAGAGGGTAAAGAAGAAACCAAGGGATTCTTTTCCTTCTTTTTTTGTCTACACAATCAAAGTTATCCCTTGCTTTCTATTTTCAATGTTTTAATACCTGGTTTCTTCACTTCTTTTTCCTCCATTTTTTTTGGTAACATTGAGTATTTTCCACCTGGCTTGCTTTCCTTTAACGTTAATATGGTAGCTTATATATATGTAGTTTAAGTCAAGCAACATATTTTTTTCCTGACTACGTAAATTTAAGCAGTGAACCTGCTTATGCAATATCCTAGATAAGTCTGGTGCTGTTAGCTAATTTGCCATCTAACAACCTTTGTTCTCGGCGCGTATTTATAACATTTTTCATAGTGGTTCATGAATAGCACAACATTTAGCCGCAAAACAATGAAAGGGTAAAGCAAAGAACACTAATTTAAAATCTCAATTTCTACAATTCCTCCAATTTTGCCAATTTTTGCTTCATAAACATCATGATGACAAAATCTTTGAGATCATATTGTCATGTGGCATACAATACCTATAATTATGGAAACCATCAGTTTCTAGCTTGGTTGACTTGCCCTTTAATTAGTTTGCATGTGTTGTAATGACTTGCTGAGCCTGACATCATCTAGATGGGGCCCACTCATTGGTGGGAATTTATAAAGTGAACATGGGAAACATTTACAACTGTTGTCAGTGGGATGCAACCTGACACTTTACTGCTGGCAGTGCTAAATAACATCGTTCATACTAATTAAAAACCTGAAATACTACGAATCTGGCATGAGTTTTGTTTCTGCCCAAACTGGGAAGAAGGGCCTATCTAATTTGTATCAAGAGAATGAGAGTTGGAATAACCAGTTCTCTCTTGGTAGGGTCCTCTATGGAGATAGACAGAAGAGATCTTGTAATACATATTCTTGGGTGACACTGACTGTTCTTCAGGAAGTGTTCGTTTACTTATTTGTCTTATAACACAGAGTAATATTTTTGAAGTCCATCTATATTACCTCATTTTAGACTATTCTTTGACCCAAAAAGCATATTCTTGCGAAACTGAAACAGGAAAAGGCTTATTCTTGTTATACTGACTCCCTGGAACCTGACTAAACAACAGGAAAAGCTCCTTTGAATTATATCTTAGACATGGGGTAATATGCTAGGAGTTTTGCACCTCACTTTGATCTGTGTTTCCAAACCAACCAGTGAACCATTTGGTTCTATTTCATGAGGAAATTCATTGTATAATACAGGTTGCATTGAATGATGATGTTGTGGTATCTTATTCTACATAATGAAGAATACAATAAATGTTAATATATAAAAAGTCTAGAAGAAACAATAGTTATTAATTCAATGAATAATGCTTGGAATATCTGCGGACAAAGCTAGCAACTTTTTTCTTGCAAGGTTATTAAAGATGTGAATGTGATAAGCAAATAAATACAATGATAAATCATGGTATTGTTCCTGATGTATGATGCACAAAGCCCTTATATAAAGGATGCTTTCAATGAAGATTGTGGTATTCTGTAGAAGAGTGCTGAAGATCAAGCAAGGACTATAGGAATGTGAGTTTGTGCTTGGAGAGAGAGTATACAAGCATTTCAATGTGGCTTTGTAATTTTCCTCAGTTAATTGCAAATGCTAGAGTATTCATATGGGCTGGTATGTGCAGGTAGAATCTCGTTTAGTTTGAGTTTAACAGTAATCCCCATCTTAGACACCTTTTTCCCTTTCTCTTCATCATGCTAGCTTGCAACTTAGACACAATAGATGGGTGATTCTCATTCTTACCTTTTAACGAATTGGCGGAGTTCGATTTCAGAAACATTGATGTTCATGTTCTGCTGTCAAACTCATGCACACCTTTTCCCATTTTCCATCGATAAATTTATAGTTTGACACTTATGATGACATGGATTAGCACAACAAATAAGGCAAACTAATTAATGTGGCGTTATTTGATGATCTCACAATCTTGCATAGTAAGCTAAGTCTTCTTTCGATCACATGACTGCAGATGATAGAGTACTTCAATAAAAAGGCTAATATCTCTGGGAACGTTCCTCTTGGTAGTTTCAATGCCGCTTTCAGCTTTACTGGTTCTAAGCATGTAGATGCTGCTGCCACAAAGTCTCTTTGCATGGATGGATTTTTCATTCCACTAGCTAAGATTCAGATTATCAAATCTCCCATGGTTTTGCATGAAAATGTTAGAAGAGCAGTTCCAACATCATGGGACGCACCAGCCCTGGCCAGGTAGAATTTATATTTTGTGTATTTCGTCATCTGTCTAATAGGTTTAATGCTCACTGATTCTTTTATATTCTGTTCTTTTTGACAGTTTTATTGAAAATTTTGGGACGCATGTTATTATTTCAGTAACTATTGGCGGTAAAGATGTAATCTATGTCAAGCAGCACCTATCTTCACCTTTGTCCACAATGGAAATAAAAAATTATGTTCAAGATATTGGAAATCAAAGGTTCTCTACTGCAGAAGGCCTTACAAACTCAGGTTTATTGAAGTCCAAGGATAAGGCTAGTTCCATCCCATTTCTTACTTCTCATTCCTTCGACAAATATTTACGTAATTCTTTTGGCATAATCTTTCTTTGCCATGGACAAGAAAGCCACAAGCGTAATTGACGAACCAAATTTCTTTAGCTTCCTAACTTCTTTTCGCCCGTTTGAATTTGCAGGGCAGTGACCCTTCTTTGTTTAATAGCCAAGGGATATACCCACAACCTGCTGATGCACCTTATCTCTCCGGGATTGGCAAAGAAGTATGTAGAATATCCTCCTCTTTCTTATTTCCTTCCTCTACCTCCTTTTAATGAAGGTAATCTGATTTTTCGGATGATAACTTCGCTGCATTAGCTTCAGATATGGAGAAATTATCAAAACAAAAAGATGAAGAATATTGCCAATAAACTTAGGATCCGCCACGTTATCTTTTTTCACCTTGTCGTTCCTTTCAAGTGGAGCAATTATCTCAAAAAAAATAAAAAATAAAAAAATTAGTACAAGATGTGGAGAATAAATGCTCTCGTGAATGGATTTGCTTCCGGAATTTTATTTGATTATATCTGATGCAGGATGTTACGATCATTTTCAGAAGGAGGGGTGGGGATGATCTTGAACAGAACCACACTCAATGGGCTACAACAGTTCAATCTTCTCCAGATGTCATTGAGATGTCATTCTTTCCAATAACAGAACTTCTTGAAGGAGTTAGAGGAAAGGAGCATCTAGCACGTGCAATAGGTCTCTACCTTGAATGTAAGACATCTCATTCCTTCATGTTTTAGTTCACTTTTATATAATTGCTGCAATACTATAGTGATAGACAGGATTCCTTCTATTGTCCACTCTGAAATTATTTTAAACTATTATGTGCAGACAAGCCTCAAATTGAAGAACTGAGATATTTCCTAGAATTTCAGGTCCCTCGGATATGGGCCCCTGTACAGGACAGGTTCCCTGGACATTGAATTTTTTCAATTCCTTTTTTTTTTTTTTTTTTTTTTTTTTTTTTGAATATTGAATTACATTATTTTGGAAGAAAACCTGAATGAGGTGAGGTTGGTTACTCATATTAGTCCATTAGTCTTCATTGCAGAGTCGACTATTAATTGGATGTCATCAGAGAGCTAATGCATGTTTCCTCAAACCTTTTTCCTGTATTGTACATTGTTTAGTATATCATCGTAACTTGGCTTAATTTGGGCACAGGTATCTGTTGGACGCAAGCCTGTAACTGGTATGCAATTATGTCTTGAAGGAATCAAACAAAATCGACTTAGTATTCATCTTCAACACTTGGCATCTCTTCCTAAGATTCTCCAGCCATACTGGGATATGCATATTGCAATAGGTGCGCCAAAATGGCAGGGTCCTGAAGAGCAAGACAGCAGATGGTTTGAGCCAGTGAAGTGGAAGAAATTTTCCCATGTCAGCACTGAACCCATTGAAAGCTCTGAGACCTTCATTGGCGGTGCTATCTCTGGTGTGTACATAGTCACTGGAGCTCAACTTGGGGTGTGGGATTTTGGGTCCAGAAATGTCTTGCATATGAAGCTTTTGTATTCAAGGCTTCCGGGATGCACAATCCGTAGATCATTATGGGATCACGTTTCAAGCGATAAGTCAAGAAAACAGTTTTCCAGTGGAAGTAACTCCGACGACTCGAGTTCAAGTTCCAGAGAAAATAATGTGGGCAACAAGTTGATGAAATTCGTTGATATGTCGGAAATGAGCAAGGGCCCAAAAGATCCTCCAGGACAATGGTTAGTTACAGGTGGAAAACTCAGTGTAGAGAAAGGGAAAATTGTAGTTAGAGTGAAGTATTCATTGCTCAATTACTGAGTTCATCTGTGAGTTTTTATGATGTGCAGCCCTTTATCATATGATAGAGGTTTTGATTTTTGTGTACATGCTACCTTGTTCATCATGCATTTAGTGGATTATCCGAGTTTAGTTAACTGTATTTACTAATAGTTTTGGTGGCTTTGGATGTGTAATTTTCTTTTTCTTTTTTTTTGCCTGATGAGTTTGGAAATCAATATATGGGATGAAGTTTGAAATGTTGGTTTCACGTAGAGTGAGATGAAATCTACACACGTTTGGCAAAATAAGTAGCTTAAAAGAAAAGTATTGACTTGTTCTTATGGACCACTTAATGTAACAATATCTAAAACAAAAATTGACTGCACGAATGGCGTGAGGTCTCATGTCAAGAGATGGAAGGTGATTATAAGTTCGATTCAAGTCTAAATAAACTTGATACGATACATACCGTGATAGATGAGAAAAAAGTTAACTGTGTTTCACATAAAATCAATCTCATACTTAGTAGAATTATGATTTGGAAAAGCACCCTTTATGAAAATGGGCTTTACTTGTTTATTTATTAGAAAGACAGATGTATTTCATTCATAGGACAATGACTTGTTCACAAATTTCGTGTAAATTAATAACCACAAATGGATTGGAGAATAAAAATAACAATTATTATAAAACAAAATTTAAGACAAAAGCTGCAAAAATAACATCTTGATTCAATATCCAACCGGTCTAAATTATACGCCACTATTATGGTTTGTTCAATAAGCCAGGAAAAAATAGAAGTTAAAATTCATTATATTATTCAATGCATTCTGGTACTGCATAGAAAACATTATACACACATAATTTATCTATAGGAATTTAGAAACTTCTACAATGCAAAAGCTATACAGCTGCATTGCCAATATAGAATCATAAATAATAAGAGACAAATATGTTTCTTAGGACTTGATCAAAATTGGCCTCCTTCAAAAGTTTGTCCAAATTGCCAGCTTGCTGGTACAACGTTGTAGCTGGTAACTGTGTGGCCATCACTGGCTGTAACTCTAAAAGAAAGACTTTGGTCATTTAGGTAAGAATTACTCTGCCAATTTTGGCCCCAATTTCTTGACATTTTTTGCCAACCAGTGCGTGACCCTTTGATCCACAATGCATGCACATCTCCTACTCCTCCAACATTTGTTATCAACACCAAGTTAAAGTAAGAATGGCCATTGATGGTGAACCTCATTCCTCCTTTCTTCTCACATGGAACCCTGTCAAAAAGTAACATAAACGATGTCATTAAGCAATACCACTTGTGTCCTCTAAATAGGTGAAAACGTGCGTAAAAAGTAAGATAACTGCAGTATGATTACTATAAGAATGACACCATGCAATTTCTAAGTATCTTTGTGCCAAACTTCTTGTACACATGTAGAATGTTTATATAGGGCGACAGGGCTAAACATGTGTTTTAGGCATTGCATCGTGATCCAATTATGCATTTCCATCGTTTACAGCTCATTTTGGAAGTTTAAATGAAGGTTTGGTGACAGTGAAATTCAATAAAATATGAAATAAAAAATGAAATTACATAATTTCTGAATTTAAAGTTTTAAGTATTTGCATTATACCTTCTATACGCCACTGGTACTATTCCAGCACGATATTGTGCAATTTTCAAGAATGCAGGCTGAGCGAGATCAAAGTGTTGAAGAGGTGGATTGCACCAGCCGCCGTTGTTATTGGCCAATGCATAATTTGGTGGGCAGAAATTGGTGGCGGTGAAGGTTATAGTTCCCGGAAGACACCACTTCGGGTCGTCATTGCACCTCATTTCATAGCAGGCACCACAGCTCAGCCCACTGTTGAAAAGGGCAGTACTCAATGCAGCAGTATTAGTCCCATAACCTTGGCTATACAAGTTACCATATCCACATGCACCACCTATACATATACATAAAAATAATGATGCCGTGTTTTGTATACTGGACTGGACCCAACATTGTTAAGAGAAAAAAGCAATTACTTTACATCGTTAACGTACCCATTGTGCCGGAAGCATCGGAGCCTCCGTAAAATGTTGCATGGGCACTTTTCCAACCACCATAGGCGCCGCCACCATACGCGTATGTGTTATGGAAAGATAAAAAGAAAACCAATAAAAGAAAATGCATGTATTGTACTTTGCTAGTCATTTTAAGTGAGCACACTAGGGTTAATTAGGGTCTAGCGCGTGACTTATTTTTAATTATTTATTTTTGAAATTCTTGATTTCTAGTAATGAAAATGGAATGGCTATATATAGGAAGGTTAGGGTGGGACTAAAATGAAATAAGTAACAAGTTATTACGTTTGAAACCGGACAAACCTGAAAAACGGATTGAATTTAAGGCCTGTTTGGTAGTGATTTTGAGAATTGATTTTTTGACCGTTAGAGATAAAAGTGAGGGCCACATATGAGTGAAGAAGTAATAAATGATGGCTAGAATAGTAAAATAACAGTCAAAAAATCAATTTTTTGAGGTGAAAAAACTCTACCAAACGGGGCCTTAATTTCACAACAAAATTATTGCTTATTAATTAATTTTTTCTTAATTGGGACCTTCTCTTCTCAAAATGGGTTGAACTTAGCTCTCATTTTTAATGGCTTTCAACTGATAATTTAGGCGGTGCACGTGCATAATTTTATATGTTTCACTTTATTCTTATTTATAGATGAATAAAAGGAAAACAACATGTTAAGTCAGTTAATATAAAACTCAAATCTATGGTGGCAACAACAAAGTAAACTTGTAATGTTGAAATGGACTCCATAGTCTATTATTGTTTTTAAACATTTGTTGAATTGGAATAAAGAAGTAAATAGAAGTCGAAATACAGCGATCGATCGAGACTCTTCCCAGCTAACACATGCCCATACAAACATACCTGTACAAATTCTAGTAAAACTTTCACAGTTTGTCATGTTAAATTAATTATTCATTTATTTTTAAAATAAGCAACTTATTTTTAATCAATCTACTATGAACTTATCCAATGGTGGCGAAAACTTGTTAATTTGTCGTCAACCACACAAAATTTCAAAACATGCATTAAGTACAAATATAAGTGGGTCGAGAAGTCACATGAAATGAGATACAAATCAGGAAGGGCACAAGCCAAATGTACGAGTAATTAAAGCAGGGTGGGTAGGTTTGCTCGGTGGTTAGTCACATTTTGAGAAAAAATATAGTAGGTAATAAACCGTTAGCCTACCATATTATCTCGACTCTTCAATGTCAAGGTATTACGTGCCCTTCTTGACTATTCCCCCGGAATTAATGCCGTTCTTTATGTTGAAGTTTTCAATTTGTGTTTTTAGTTAGTTTAAGGAAATATAAGTCATATAACGTAGAATTTTATTTGTATTTTATTTATATGGTCATATAACAAATTAACGTTTCTTTAATAAGGTTAAACAAGGGGGGACATTCATGGCAAAACCAAGTTCTTGAGTTTCGAGAGGAATAAAACAGAGGTAGAGACTCAAGTTAGAATGAAACATATCTAATTAAGAGATCGTTTAATTTAGGACAACACAAAATAGATTGACATAGACATCATGTGCTTAGTTGAATTATGAGAAAGATGTATGTTTCTTCAATTATTATATATCGTTTGTCTCGAAATGAAATAGAGTGAAGTAAAAACATTGTGAACCGCTCATGCTAAAGATAAATTTTTTGATGAGGAAATAAGTTTTGAAGTGGCAAATTATCCCCATATGGCTGGTTGCAAGCAATTTTGTAATGAAGATGTTTTATTACAATAATTTATTTTATTTTATTTTATCCTAATGATCGATTAATGATTGTTGTTTTTAAGGATTGGTACATCATTTTCCTCCATTTCATTTCTTTCTTAAAAAAAAATAATAATAATAAAATCTATATAATTATTAATAAATTAATGACTTACAAGTTGAATATTGAAAAAATTCGAAGAAATTAGCCACAAGAAAATAGTTATTTACTTTTGTTGGTAAATTTAATTGGTAGTGCATGGAGCGGAATTGGGTTTTCATATACCGTATATGTGATTTAGACACCGGATTCACGTTTACCGTATTTGGCAATTGCTTACTGTATTTGGTAGTTCAATTCACTATATATGGCAGCTTACCGTATATGTCAGGCAGCTCACCGTATATGACAGCTTACCGTATATACCAGGCAGCTCACTGTATTTGGTAACTTACCAAATTTGGCAGTGACACAACAACAGAATTTGTAGAAACTTTATGATAACTTAAACAACACGGATTTTGGACAAATTGTTTGTTTTCATAAAATAATTTAAATAACACAGAATTTGAATTTCCATAAACACAGTTTCATATCCCAGTTCTTATATACAAAATATTATCTAAATTGTGAGAATTAAAAAAAATTAAACTGCTTGAATAAGTACAACAATTATATTATTTGCAGAAGCACAAACGTAGTATAAATTCCAGAAAATAGAGATTTAAACTGAAATTTAAATAAATCTTAAAAGCATGTAAATCTGCAAATAAAGAAATGCACAGAGATTTAAACTAGAAAGCATATAAATCTAAAAATAGACTTTTAATCCGAGGCCTGTGTAATCACAGTTTCCTTAAAACAGATTTGCCCCCTCACCGTAAGTACTTGAGGTCTAGTCCGAGCGTTTGTTTCCCAGGATACACGGCAAAATCAAAAGAATCTGAGCACTACAAAAACTACTCCGACGAACCGATTTAACATCTAAACAATATCACCATCATGACGACTTCACCAGACAGAAAGAAGACAACGACAGGATTTTTCGTGCAAAGAGAATTTTGTGTGTTTTTTCATATATTTAATTGTTGGAAAACTTGATATTTAATATAGTATAAATCTGTCATTAACTCTATGGCAATTAACATTGAAGTCACTTTAATTTCTTAGAGTTTTGGAAGTTTTAGAAACTCAAAAGGCAGTGGAGAAAGCAAGAAAAGAAATTGCAAAACATGGGCTCTCCAAAGCAGCCAATTTTTGCTCCGTTCGGTCCGACATTCGTGTACGTAGGTCTCGCCCCTACACAAGTTCAAGGTTCGAAGGCAATTTTGGTCCGAAATTTGTACCCCCTGCGCGCGCTCGTAGAGAGAGTCTCTATGCTACACATGATTACACCATTCCAAATTGTAATTCTATATAAAGTGGTTCTTGCTTTCATATTTTTCCTATGTGGGACTAACTTCAATTTTTCTCCCATATAACCATCTTCTAATGGTCATCTTTGAGCTCCAATTTCTCAATCACCCAAACTTCATTTTTTGGCAAATAAATATAGGATTTTGATGCTCTCACGGAGGAGAATACGGATCAACTTTGATCTTCCAAATTGGACCAATGGGTCCTACCGAAAATTTTACCAAAAGTGAGTTATTACTCATTTTTTCCAACAATCCCCCACATGAATGAAAACTGGGAGAGACATGAGACCGTGAGACACAAGACTTGGTGACTGTGAGACACAAGACTAGGTGATAAAGTTCAACGGTTGAAACCTGCATAGGATAGGTAGGTATTAACCTTTGAACCTCCCCTTGTGAAAGTATATTTACTTTACTTACTGACCAGTAGATATGTTGTCCTTGAATCGTTTTGTCATTTATGTAAACGATGATATACTCCACACAGGATTCTTTTTAACACAATTCAGTTCTCATTATTATGTTCGTTTTGGCCATGAACATATGTCTGGTTTTGTGAGAGTTCTTAAGAATTGAGCCTCACACAATTCTCTTAGAAGCGACCCCACTTCTTTCTCACATAGGTGATTTCTTATTACAAGTAACCCGCATTACTTGGCTCGATTTCGACGCATAAGAATCTTTGAAAGCCTATTGCTTATCCTTCATCTTTATGGGTATCACTATTAAATTATAGGAATTGACAAGAGGAAACACCCCCACGGTGATTTTATTAAGCCTTTACAATTAAGTTGTTCCTTTGAACCTAGATTTTGGGATTTCCAATCAATTAGGTTGGGTTTCCTTTGTAATGACTTATTCATTCAAGGGCTTAAGTCTCATTCCTTTCGATGATTTCTCAACTAACTCTCTATTTATCCCTTTGGTTAGCGGATCTGCAATGTTATCTTTTGACCTTACGTAGTCAATAGTGATAACTCCAGTTGAGAGTAGTTGTCTTATGTTATTGTGTCTAGGACGTATATGTCTAGAGCTACCATTGTACATGTTACTATGTGTCTTTCTTATTGCTGATTGACTGTCACAATATATACAAATTGTTGGCACAGGTTTTGACCATCATGGAATATCCTCTAAAAAGTTGCGTAACCATTCAGCCTCTTCACCACATTTATCTAGAGTTATAAACTCAGATTCCATCGTAGATCTAATTATAACTGTTTGTTTAGAGGATTTCCACGATATGGCAACACCCCCAATGTGAACACAAATCTACTGGTGGACTTTGAATCTTTTATATCAGATATCCAATTAGCATTATTGTATCCTTCAATGACATATGGATATCTGGTATAATGTAGTTCATAGTCACGAGTATATCTTAAATACCTTAGTACTCTTACTATTCCCTTCCAGTGATCAGCTCCTGGATTACTCATGCATCTACTCAATTTACTGACTGTGTAAACTATGTCTGATCTTGTACAACTCATCAAGTATATTAGACTTTCAATAACTTTCTAGTATTCTACTTGAGAGACACTTTCACCTTTGTATTTAGATAAATGTTGACTTGTATCTATTGATGTTCTAGCCAAGTTAGTATCATCCTTATTGAATTTTTCCAAAATTTTGTCCACATAATGTGATTGACTTAGAACAAGCCCATCTGATGTTCTTGAGATTCTTACTCCAAGTATAACATCAGCTAAACTCATATCTTCATGTCAAACCTTGAATTCAACATATTTTTAGTGGATTCAATCATCTTATTATCATTACCAACAATAAGCATGTTGTCAACGTAAAGACATAAAATAACATAACCATCTTTAGTGTCTTTGACGTAGACACATTTGTCACACTAATTGATTTTAAATCCACTCTCTATCATGACATTATCAAATTTTTCATGTCATTGTTTGGGTGCTTGTTTCAAGCCATATAGTGACTTTCACCAATTTACAAACTTTCTTTTCCTACCCTGGTGACGAAAACCCCTCAGATTGTTCCATATATATTTCTTCTTCTAAATCCCCATTGAGAAAGATAGTTTTAACACCCATTTGATGTACTTCAAGATTTCGCAAAGCGACAATCGCAAGTATCAATCTAATAGATGTTATTCTCATTACTGGAGAATACGTATCAAAGTAATCAAGGCCTTCTCTTTGTTTGTAACCTTTTATTACTAATCTAGCCTTAAACTTTTCGATAGTTCCATCTGCTCTCATTTTCCTTTTGAAAATCCATTTATAACCTAGTGGGTTGCTTATTGGAGGAAGATCCATTAGTTCCCATGTCTGATTCTGTAGTATGGAATCTATCTCACTTTTAATCGCCTCCTTCCATTGAGGTCCTTCCGAGGAATTCACAGCCTCTTGATAACTTTGAGGCTCACTTTTTACCATATAGGACAAAAAATCAGGACTATACGATTTTTTCTGTCCTTTTCCGTTTGCTACGTCTAACCTCAATCTCCTCTTCTAGTTTTTCTTCATGACTATTTTCATATGTTCGTTTGGAGGAGCTTGCTTCCTCTTTGGACTTGTACGGAAATACATGTTCAAAGAATGAAGCATTTTTTGATTTCAATATCATGTTTTTGTGTATGTCTGGGATTTTTGAATCATACACAAGAAACCGATAAGCACTATTGTTGTGTGCATACCCAATGAAGATGCAATCTATTATCTTTGGCCATATCCTTACCTTCTTTGGTGTTGGAACGACCACTTTAAGACACCCCCACACTCGTAAGTAAGATTTTCTTCCTTTTCATAACTCATAAGGGGTATTTTCCATTTTCTTTTGGGGCACCTTATTTAAAAGGTAATTTTCTGATAACATAGCTTCCCTCACATGTTCTGAGGTAATCCAGAACTTACTAGTATTGCATTCATCATTTCCTTTAAAGTGTGATTTTTCCGTTCAACAGCACCTTTTGTTGCGGTGAATAAGGTGCGGTGGTTTCATGTATGATTCTGTGTTGTGCACAGAATTTCGCAAACGGTACTTCATATTCACCACCTCGATCGCTTCTTAACATTTTAATTTTCTTATTAAGTTGAGTTTCAACTTCAATCTTATAGAGAATAAATTTCTCTATAGCTTCATCTTTATTTTTCAGCAAATACATATAACAGTATTTGGTGCTATCGTCGACAAAAGTAATGAAATACTTGTGGCCACCTCTTGTTTGTACGAGTTTTAAATCACATACGTCACTGTGAATTAAATCAAATGGTTTTGTGTTCCATTCAATTGATTTAAACGATGACCTTGTCAATTTTGTCTCAACACAAGTTTCACACTTATATTTTGAATCAATGTGGAACTCGGGTATGCAATTCAAGTTAACTAGCCTTCGTAAAGTATCATAATTAACATGTCCTAGTCTACCATGCCACAAATTGAAAGACTAAAGCAAATAAATAAAAGAGCTTGCTTTATTCATTTTTGGTTTAACAACTATTACATTGAGTTTAAACATACCATCTGAAACATATCATTTTTCGACAAACATTCCACTTTTTGACAAAATAACTTTGGCTGACTCAAATACAATGCGAAAGCCATGCTTATTCAAAAGCGACCCGAACACTAAGTTCTTGTGAATTTCTTGCACATATAACACATTGTTGAGAGTCAGCTCTTTTCTTGAGGTCATCTTCAGAACCACCTTTCCTTGACCTTTGATTTCAGAAATTGCTGAATTTCTCATAAACAACTTCTCCCCATTCTCAATTGCTTCAAACTCAGCAAACAACTCCTTATCAGAGTACACATGCCTCGTAGCACTAGTGTCAATCCACCACTCCTTAGGGTTTAAATCCACCATGTTCACTTCAGAAATGACAATTGAGAGATTCAACTCCGACACATCTTGTACCATGTAGTCAACCACATTTACTTCTTTCTTCTTCTTTGACAATCTGCACTCCAAAGACTCGTGGCCCACTTTGTCACAATTGAAATGTTTTCCTTGAAATTTCTTCTTAGAAATTCTACCTTTCGGTCTTTGCTTGGTCCTTTTGTCACCGGATGACTCAGACTTATTTTTATAGTTTTTACTACTTTGACCATGCTTCACAACATTAGTTTTAGCAGCACCAGGATTGAACCACTTCTTTTTAGAACTCTTGTTGTCTTCTTCAATTCGAAGTCTAACAATTAGTTTTTCGACATTCATCTCTTTTTGCTTGTATTTCAAATAATGTTTGAAATCTTTCCATGCGAGGGGCAATTTTTCACTAATTGCAGCCATTTGAAAAGTTTCACTCAAAATCATCCCTTCAACATGAATTTCGTGAAAAATTACTTGGAGTTCTTTCACTTCACTAATAACTGTTTTGAAGTCCACCATTTTATAGTCTAGGAATCTGCCGAAGATGAATTTTTTAGCTCCGACATCCTCTGTTTTATATTTTTAGTCCAAAGACTCCCACAGTTACTTAGCAGTTTTCATAGTACTATACACATTGTATAACGTGTCTGCTAAACTGTTCATAATATAGTTTCGGCACAGAAAATTCGAATGGTTCAAGCATCAAGTGCACTGATGGCCTGAACATCCAATTTTTCTTCGTGATTAACCGGAACATTAACGGTATGGCCAATTGTTGGAGCCACAATTTGACTCACAATATGACTTGGTAATTTAGCCACAGTCTGAGCCACAACAGAGCTTGGCCCTTGAGCCACAGCTGAGGCCATAACCCGATTTCTAGTAAGCACAGTTTGGGTTACATCCATATTGGTCATTCGGTTGCCATTTCTGAAAATCAAACAAAAAAAAAATTAGTTTCGAAAAATTAACAGTATAAAAAACTAATTTTTTTCCCTTTAGGAATCTGTTTTAAATTTGTTAGTAAATTTAATTGGTAGTGCATAAAGTGGAATCGGGTTCTCATATACCATATATATGATTTAGACACCGAATTCACGTTTACCGTATTTGACAATTGCTTACCATATTTGGCAGTTCAATTCACCGTATATGGCAGCTTACCATATATGCCAGGTAGCTTACCGTATATATACCAGGCAACTCACCATATTTGACAGCTTACCGTATATGTCAAGCAACTCACCGTATTTGATAGTTTACCGTATATGCCAATCAGTTTACCGTATTTGGCAGTGACATAACAATAGAATTTGTAGAAACTTTATAATAACTTAAACAACACAGATTTTGGACAAACTGTTTGTTTTCATAAAATTATTTAAATAACACAGAATTTGAATTTCCATAAACACGATTTCATATCCCGATTCGTATACACAAAATATTATCTAAATTGTGAGAATTAAAACAAATTAAACTACTTGTAAAAGTACAACAATTATATTATTTGCAGAAACACAAACGTAGTATAGATTCCATAAAATAGAGATTTAAACTGAAAGTTAAATAAATTTGGAAAGCATGTAAATCTGCAAATAAAGAAATGCACAGAATTTAAACTAGAAAGCATATAAATTTGAAAATAGATTTTTAACCCGAGTCCTGTTTAGTCACAGTTTTCTTAAAACAGATTCGTCCCCTCACCTTAAAACAGATGTCTAGTCCGAGCGTCTGTTTCCTAGGATACAACGGCAAAACCAGCAGAATCCAAGCACTACAGAAACTACTCCGACGAATCGATTTAGAGTCTGAACAATATCAGCACCACCACGACTTCACTGGACAGAAAGAAGACGATGACAGAACGATAGGATTTTTCGTCTAGAGAGAATTTCGTGTGTTTTTTCATATATTTAATTGCAAAAAAACTTGAGATTTAATAAAGCATAAATCAGTCATTAACTCTATGACAATTAACATTGGAGTCACTTCAATTTCTGAGAGTTTTGGAAGTTTCAGAAACTCAAAAGTCAGTGGAGAAAGTAAGAAAAAAATTGCAAAACGTGGGCGCTTCAAAGGGGCCAATTCAGTCCGACATTCGTATACGCAGGTCACGCCCGCACATAAGTTCATGGTCCGAAGGTAATTTCGATCCAAGATTTGCACCCCCTATGTGCGCACGTGGAAAGAGCCTCTATGCTACACATGCTTACACCATTCCAAAGTGTAATTCTATATAACATGGTTCTTGCTTTCATATTTTGCATATGTGGGACTAACTTCAATTTTTTTTCCCACATAACCATTTTCCAATGGTCATCTTTGAGCTTCAATTTCTCATTTTCCCAAACTTCATTTTTTGGCAAATAAATATATGATTTTGATACTCTCACGACGGAGAACACGGATCAACTTTGATCTTCCAAATTGGACCAATGGATCCCACCGAAAATTTTGCCAAAAATGAGCTATAACTCATTTTTTCCAACAACTTTATCATATCTCAAAGAATTATCTCTAGTTGATTGTATTTATAGAAGAATTTTGAGTTCTTAACCAGTCAATATATAGTTGATAGGATTAGACTACTTGTATATAAAAATGGTACATAAGAAATTATATAAAATGATATGGAGGGAAATTAAATATTAGATAAAAAAGTTGATTATATTTTGAATTGACAAATGATAAAATGACATGTCGTATTATGTAACCCATTACGTAAAGTTTTTTTACATTTAGTAGTGTCCTAGTTGATAAACCAGCATGAAGAGTTAACCTCTTAAAAATTCTTGTCTGAAAAAACCATTAAAAATAGAACAAATTTATTTATTAATTCTGATCTTCAAAATAGTTGATTGTCAAAAACGTATTTAACTGCTTTGAAGACTTCTGTCCACTGGCTTTTACCTGAAAAATAAATAAATGTATAAATTAATAAATAACCAAATAATAAAAAATAATTAAAGAAGGAGAAGACTTTTGCGGCACAGATAATCATGCATGACTAACGGTGATTAATTATTTTTATCAAAATGTTTTGGCCTTTGTATTATTTTATTTTTATCTAGAAAGTTCTTTTTATGAATTTTGGGATGAATGTATTGGACTCATGAATTCATCTTTTTAAATCCTATTTTCAATTCTCAACTCATATAGTTGGTGATATTTATGAATGCATGACAATCATTAATTCAATTCTATCTAACTATCTCTCCAAAGGTAAGTTAAATATATTCAAAGTACAATCCGATCATATTTCTATTTCGGTTTTATATGCAAAGTAACGCATTCAATTACACAACTATCTAAGTCATGATTGCACATGTCATACATTTTATTTCTAACATTTATTGCCTGCATGTTAATCTTGTAAAGTTTAACTTATTATGAACCTTTCAGTCCTACAACAAATAATTAGTTGTCTAAATGGTGCACTAACATTTAAATAATGTAACAATCATCCAAAATTAATCAAAAAAAAAGAAGCAAGAATACACTAATCTTCTAATCATTGATTTAAAAACAATCAGCAAAAGTTTTCTTCTTAAACCAATACAAAGGAATCTAACCTAGCATATTTATATATGAATTATACAAATTTTTATGAGACGACATCAATAGGATTATATAGAAAAATATAAGAATCTTGATGAAAAATTAATTTGTTGGTCATGATCTTGAATTCGGACATTGAATCTTCAAGTCCTTGTATAAATAGTTTTAGACGCCTTACTATGTTGTATCTTCTCTCCCAAAAATATGTGATTTGACCCTTGATTCTTCAATAATTTTATGATATGGATGTGAATTGAGATGTTAGAGATAGATCATTTACTATTTCATCCTCATTCTATACTACATTATTATTTGTAATTGTTATTTTGTTAATCGTGGTCGTTTCTGTCAGTATAGTGTTGTAATTTTCACTTCATATAGCTACAAAAGTAATGTCTATCAATGACATTTATTAAACTAATTTCTCCAAATTATTTGTAATAAAAAGTTCTAAATTTTGAGACTTAACTGAGATATGTGATTCTTGTCAACCCTAACTTGGTTTATAATATCATACATATTTGAGTTGCATGTATAAGCAAGCTGTCTAAGCCTCTATTTGGGAATGTTTCTTTTTCACAAATAATTAATTTTTGTGGAAATTACATAATCTAATATATTTAAAGATTTTATTTCATAAATTATATGTAAAGTTTACTCTTTCAAAAATCAGATTTTTTTATTAATTATATATTTAAAAATTAATTAATTAATACATGTAAAAATTAATTAATTTACCAACACAATTTCAAACCCTACATTATTTCACCATCAATTTCTCTCTCTCTCTCTCTCTCTCTCTCGCTCTCTCTCTCTCTCTCTCTCTATATATATATATATATATATATATTTTTTTTTTTCTGGACTCTCTCTTTGTCGAAAATGACGCTGTCGGAGACAGCTTTATTTGTCAGCATGATGCCGGTAACAACTAGAGTTTCGAGAGGAGCTTCCTTGCAGTGGTGCGATATAATTTGAGGATTTGGTTATTTTGATTAGGGCTTTAAAAAAAACCGTCAAACCAGAAAATCGAACCGAAAGCGAAAAAATATATAAAAATGAAAAAAAATGAAAAAATGAATTTTTTTGAAAATTCATCCAAATATGTAAAATTCAATAGTTTTATCATTTATGTGTATTTTTGTCAATTTCTAATTTTCTAATGTAGATATATTATTATTATCCAATAATTCTTACTTTATATCTAATAATCTCAAGACTAATATAATCTATCTAAAGTTCTTTTCCTTTTCAAAACTTAGATGAACTCCAGCCGACACCCAACACATTATTGAGCCACGTCACCATACACTATTTTTCTTCAGATTTTTCACTCCCCTTCAAAGTTGAATTGAAGTCCATTATATCAAAACAGAGACAAAGATATCATAGCATTTGGTGATAATATTTGTTACGAATAAAGTTTCAAATCAATAATTTTTTGGAGCAAACTCAGGTAAGAATATGAAATTAAATGCGTTTCGTAACATCCTACAAACGTAAGCTTTGGTAATTGTTATGTTTCGATATTATAAACAATTACTTTATTATTGTGGTTGGTTATTCTCTTTGTCTAATCAGTATCCCTTTTTTAGATATGATGATCACGAGATCTCATTGGACATCATTATTTTTTTGGGCATTATATCTAGTTTAGTAGACTTGTATTGTAATATTATTGTATCGTCATTATCCTAAAAAAGGTGAACAAAAATGATAAAACAACTATGTTTTAATTTATTGTGATTTCACTTTAATTTGGTTGATATTTAAATTTATAGTAGATATATTTAGCTCCTGTTTGAGCCATATTTTCCATATCATCATAATGGAAAATTGACAGTTGGAAAGAAGGTTGGGTTCCGCTCATGAAACAGCAAGTCAACAAAGACTACTGAAATTGTGGGATAACGATCCAAATTTTCATTTTTTTATCCCAAAAATTTGGTTCAAATAGAGACTTAGTTTATTTTAGATTTATTGCTAGTAAGATATAAATATCTTGAATTCAATGAATTAATGACATAAAAGTAGACAAACAAAAAATGGCAAAATCGACAGTTTAAAACCGGACCAAATTGTTAGGTTTAGATTTAAGTTTTTTTCAAATCGTTCAAAATGGTTTGATTTAGGTTTAGATTTTTCTCAAATCGATTTAAACGGCTTAGTTTAAAAATCTGTCAAAAATCGGTAAAATCAAACCGCTTACACCCCTATTTTTGACCGATAAATTGGGATTATTGTTATATATCAAAAGCTTGAGAATGAGAGATTTTGCTGTGTAAACACCGGAGAGAGGAAAGAGATGCCATGGAAGTGCTCTGCCTCTGTGGTTTTGGAGTCCAAAAGAATGGGTTATGCCAACGGTGCGCCCGAAGCGATTAAAAACTGAACCCAAACTGATCTGGCTAGATTTGACCCAAACATTTTTTTTATTTGTTAGGTGTGAGCAGATATGGTTTTATTGGAGGCTCTTGGTGATTTGTTTGTTGATTTGGAGAGGTGATGGTGAAAATATGGTGGTCGGTGGTGTTGCAGTGGGTTAATCTAGTCAGTAGAAGACAGGACACATGGGCGGTGTTTTTAGGGTTTTTTATGGTGGTTTGGAAATTGAGGTGGTAGTGGTGCGACGGCTGCGGCGACAATGGTGATGATAGTGTTGGCAGGGACGATGGAGGTGGTGGTGTGGTGTTAGTGATTACAGTTGTGGTGACTGTGTGGTATGAGTTTGTGACCAACTTTTTTGGGTGGGGGCAGTGAGGTCGAGGTGGTGGTCGTGGGTGGTTGGGCGATTTTTTTTTTTTAATCTTTTGGGTGACGATTTTGTTGGTGTTTGGACAGCGATTGTGGTTTTGCAAGGTTTTGTGGTGGTAATGGTGATAGTGATGGTGGTTGTCGCGGTCATGGCGGTGATCGTGGGTAAGATTAGATGGGATTGGATTAGATGCTTGTGATTTAATAGTGACTAATAATTGGTTAATTTGTAATACGTAACCAAAAAATTGTGACTGTGACTCACAAGTCATTAAGTTGTGATCGAAAAATTAATCATGACCAATTAATCTAATTGATTTACAATGAATAAATGAGTTGTGATCAATAAAAAATTTGATTCTGTGACCGACGAATAATTTGTGACCTATAAAATTTATAATTCGTGATCGAAAAATAATATATGACTTATAAATTTTTTTATTCGTGATCGAGAAATAAGTTGTGACCAATAATTTGATATGTTGTGTTAAAAATTAATCCGTGACTAATTAATTTTCTGATTTGTGACCGATGAACAAAAATGTGACCTGCAAAGTTTTTGAATTGTGATCATAAAATAATTTGTGACCAAATTGTATATATCTGTTACTTAAATATATCTAATTAATAAAATAATTAATTAATTCATTAAATTATAAATAAAATTTAATAAAATTTTGATTTTTGAAATTTGAAACTTGCTTTCTTGATTTTAAAATGTGTGATACTTAAACTCTTACTTATAAAATTTTTTCTTAATTTTTTTTATCATTAAAATGGGGCCCATTTCTGCCACACCTTACGCGCTCACAACAATTGACAAATCAAATGTGACTACACTTGTCCAACTACAATTTTGCCCTCCATTACTAGTCAAGTATAAAATTATTGAGAGAATCATATTATTTTGCTAGAAATGTGGAGGGTAAAATAGTCGCATAGATAAAATGTACTCCTACCCTACTATACTTGGTCAAATGGTAAATTATTTTATTAAGAAAATTCTAACCAATCTATCAAAATATGATAGAATTGGGATTAAAACGGCTAAATAATCTCTAACAATCACTTTAAATTGAAATACTATGGATAAACCCACATAGAACAATTAGAGCATTTATTATTATTATTAGTATTAATTTTTTTTTTTTTTTTGGGTACAACAATTAGAACATGCTTATCCGTACTCATCACTTGTTATGGTTGAATAGGGGAAAAAATATTTTTTTTTTTTATTTTAAATATTGTCTGATAATTGATTGCGTTTAGATACGTAATTAACGTAGTGTTCCTCAATGCACATGATCATTGAGTACATTGTGTTCTAATTGAAAATTGTCCAATTTGACCGTTTCATATGTAAATTTGTCTGTTAAAAAACAAACCAGTTTGACAAGTGGGCGATCAAACCTGTTGGTCCAATCCAATTTTAATAACATTTAAGAACAATGAATAAACCTGAGAGATTTTATAATTTAAGGTCAATGTAAACAACCATAGTCCACCACTATCCACTTATTTTGCCAGTTTAATTTGCATTCATATATGATATAACTTTTCACTATTGTGTTCGTTGCTAGTTGCACTGTTTTATTGCTTTCAATTATTAACTCTCTCTATATAAATATGAAGTTCCTATTTGAGTCCCATATTTTACGAATAGATTATGTAAAAAGTAAATTTTTTTTGGAAGAATATATGGTTAAAAAGTAAGAAAAAAGTTTTACTACATATATTTTTTTTATTGGTTAAAAGTGAAATAATTAATTTATTTTGAAAGTATTTTCTACTTACTATCGAAACAAATAACTTATTCTAGTTATAAGTAAAAATTAACTTATCCATCATATTAAAAAATAAAAAGTTGTTTAAGAGTAAGTTTTAAATATTGTTCTAACTTTAGCTGATCAGGTAGTGTGGTGATAGACTGACAGTGGAAGCGCGTGGCGATTTAGATTTGGGATGCAAATGTCAAGGGTTTACTTAATGGAGGCGTGGGTGGCGGTGTTTATGGTGCTACAAGTGGTGGAAGTTAGGGTGACGGCGTAATGTATAAACATTTTTAAAGAGAGAAAACTATGTACACAATATTTCGAATATTTATTAAAACAGGGAGCCTGTAGCATAATTTCCACTTCAATCTTGCAACGTATACATTTTAATTTATACTTTGACTTATCGAATTTACATTTGGTACAATCTTACACATAAGGACCTTTAACCCACGAGCTCGTGATTTTTTTAAATTTTATTTTTTGCACATCTTTTGACTTTTTTTTTTTTTTTTTTGTAAATTTACATATTTTTTGACGAGCCCACGAACTCGTCAAAAATGGCTTTGTGGGCACACGGGCCACGAGCAGCTCGTGAGCTCGACGAGTCGAGCAGGCTCGGCTCGTGGGATTGAGCCTCCTACTTGGCTCAAGCTCGTCAAATGCCGCCCACGAGCCAAGCGGCTCACTGTTTGACATCCCTACTTACATCACTTTTCATATCTTACACATTTAATTCAACCATTACAACAATTCCACATTATCAATCCGTCAAGAGAGAAGTACAAATAGCTTAATCCTTCCCACTTTGGGTGCTCTGTCTAGTTCCAGTCCAAGTGAGAGCTGCCCAATCTTTTCCATGAGTGTATTTAATTTTAATAGCTCGCATCTTGACCTGTTTTGCGATTTTAAATAGCTCTGTAGCTACTCTTCTGCCAAAAAGTTTAGTATTTCCATTTTTTGGAGGCCATGCAATGTCCTCTGTACATCGTTTTCAGACAAATTCTGCCTTCCATTTTCCCTCTCAAGATGTATCGGATGGCAAACTTCATCCCGTATAAGACAAAGTTTACAAACAGTACTAACTTGAAGGTATAGAGCAACCATCGTTTTGTCTTTGCCATCTCCAATATGTCTCTAAGTTACTGGCAAGTTTTCAGAAGAACAAACAAACTAGAAATTCAACTGAGTTTAATGTCCTAAATATTTAAAAATAACACTTCTCAATTTTCCTCCGATTTAGAGCTAAAACTGAAAACAACGGTAATTAGAAGGTTATTCATTTAAATTTTTTTCCCAAATGATTTCACCGGAATTCCTCTTCAATTTTACCTTCTTATGAAACAAATCATCTTTCTAGTTAGCAGTACAATCATCCACCGTTGAATCTAATCCGAAGTGTTGGGTTTTTTATACCCAATAATCCGAGAGATAATTTAAAACAGTTGTCGGATTATTTATCGACACCATAGACTTGACTCGTCTCGGAGACAAACTACACGTTTGGATGGCCTAAGTTTGGTTTTGGATGGTTATTTGGTTAGTTGGATATTAGTCCAATAGTTATTAGGTTTTACTTGGCCCATGTTGTGATGTCTAGGCCCAATTGGAGTGACCTAACCTATGCAATATGTATCCATCTCTTGTACAGCCGTGAAAGTATGGTGAGTGGTCAGTGTGTGTTGGGCGAGAGAAGGCCGAGAGAGAGAGAGAGATGGCCGAAAGGTGAGGAGAAGCTAGGTTTGGGGAAAATTAAGAGAGTTTTCACCATTGTTGCTTCTTCTGTTGGATAATTTAATACTTTAAAATACCGGATCTTTCATGTTAAATCATCAAGAATTATAATAATTAAAGCGGAAGCATACCTGAGTCTGACATGGTTAGTGCAATATGGATTTCGCGGTATGATCTTCCAAATCTACACGCAGTCTCCTATTCCTCTCTGTGATGGGATGCAGTAGAGAATGAACAATTCGTTTCGTTGCGTGTGATCTGGGGACCATAACCTATTTATATGAGAATGCCCTTTGACCTAATTCGGCCCATCATAGAATTAGGACTTGGGCCCGGTCTCTACACATATGTAAACCCATACTTTAATTGGATACATTAAAGCCCAAAACCGAAACCTTATTAGATCACTTTAATCGGGCTCAACCGAATTCGATAGCCTATAATTTAACACACAATTATTCACACATACAAGCCCATCTTTAATTAAAAGTCCTTACATCTTCTTCTTCTCGTCATCACCACCATCCATTCTCCTTTGTGGAGATTGAGAGAACGAGGTATGTCCAAAGTGAAGGCGAAAGTCTTGGATCGAGACGAGGTAAACCGGTGTTCGTTTGATTGTTTTCTGAGTCTGGAATCAAGATTTATCGAAGGATTTTCGTGACACGAAGCATGATCACCTTTGTCAAACAATGTTGGGAAAAAAAAACTGATGAAACTGCAATCGAAGTCACTGAGTTGTTTAATGGTTATGATTCACTATTTTGAGCTTTTCAATTTGAAACCATGGATGGAGTTTGGGGTGTTACCATCTTCATAGATTGGAGCGTTACACTACGTGGTTTACTCCTGAAATACATTTTTTTTTTTTTTTTGCCAACATTGCATTATTTGTTAATTACACCAATATTGCAATTTTTCCCCAGTATTTGTTTATTTTTAAGCACCTTTGAGTTTCACCAGTATTTCTCTGAATACAATCTTGGGTAGTTACCTAGAACCCAAATTATTTTTGTAACATGAACTTTGTTTGGATGGACCTAGGAATTTCCATATCTCGACACGACATTTAACTTATATATTCATAACTACACTTTACAAATGTTGGAAGAAAATCATGTTGAACTTTAAGATGATGAAATTTGGCTTCAAGGCACGTGATGTCGCTTTTTTTAAGACGATATTTGCCTCCACTACCAGCACATGTGAAAGCGAAATGCCTCCAGGATATTATCAAGCTGATATTGTATTTCTGCATTGAGTACTAACGAAAACAACCCGAAATATAAAGGAGATAAGAAGTCAATAAAAAGATGCTTAGGTTCTCTATTCCCGGATTAACAGAATGCAAAAAAAGCTTTTAAAGAGATGATGCAAGTTTGCAGGAAGAAAATAAAGGAGAATTATATGTTTCATATATCTCAAACAAGAAAACGCCAATCTGTAGATTTTAAACCATTTCTTCCCAAGAGTTACAACTACACATTAGATCACAACCATTTGAAAATTCAGTTGCATTACCAAATTTGGGGTGAAGAAACATATTCTGGGTTCAATGGAGAGAGGCTGCTTGCTGCGTCCCGGTCACTCAATCGCAAACAATGGCTGCCGACTAGCTTGTTGGTTCTAGCTGGATCCACTTCATCCTCCATCTAAATGAACCTATCCAGTATGATTTAATGACTAGTGCAAACCCTTGATTGCATCCAAGAATATCAAAAGTTGATAGTAATTAAAATCCTCCAACATTTTAATAAAAATCAAGTTTTGATAAAATCTATCGTAAAAGCTTTAAACTTATCCATTAATGAAGATGTCTCTTCGACTTGAACCTCCACCTAGTGGTAATGTTTCCAATGTTAACCAAGGCAACCTATTATGCAAGCTTTGAACCAGTACCCTCTATGGCTAAACAGAAACACTTCAAGCACATGCTTGCACATTCTTATATGTTTTTAAACTGACATGTGAATAGGTTGTCATTTATCCTAGAATTTCATGAAAATTTTAACAGTACAGGATTAGTATATTTTATACAGTTATTTGGACATAAAAATATTGACATTTAATAGTTATTTGAACAATTATAGCCTAGTATATTGTATATTTCGTTTATTAGGTGAAACTCAATGGAATTGAGAGAAAGAAATGAAAAATGGTAAAAAGGAGCAAGATCCAAAGTTTGGGGACAAAAGTGTAAAAACTCAAAAGTCATGTCGAACTTCACGATGAAGTTCAAGAATGCTAAAGGTCAATTGGATGCAATTAGAAGTAAAAAATGAGTGAAATATGACCAAAACAATTTCATAAATCAATTTTCAACCGTCCAAGAATGTTCCATATTTTTAGCTTGAGATTGAGACCCATTTTTAACCTGATAAACATTCGAATTGAAAAAGAGCTATCTCGAGTAAACACTGTAGGCATTTGAGTTATCTTTACAAACTTGAATTGAATTGCTTCAATCGGATACAGAGAGAAAAAGTAGTGAGAAAAATACAAAATAAGATGTAGTGCTGAATTTTTCCCTAGAGGTCTTTGTTGTGCCGATGCTATCTAATGCATCTAGGGCGTGAATTTTTGGCCTGCTTAAAGCCCATGAAAACTCTCAAATTTGATAGAAGGAAGTATAAATTTAAGAATGGAGGCACTTTTAAAGGTTTCCTCATATTGTGATACAATGAACATAATTTGAGATTTATGAGAGTGAATCAACAAGAAAAATATCAAGAAATAAACAATTTTAGGCATTGATTGGAAGAAGAAGATTTCGGTGGAAGAATCATTCCCTTTTCTATAACTTTCTTTAAAATCCAGTGATGTACTCAATAGAATTCTTTCTATTCTTATGAGTAGCTAGCTAAACCATATATTAGTGGTATTCGAAGCAGATGTGATTAATATGCGAATTTCCAAATTCATTGATTTTGTGATTAAAGCTGATGAAGAGATCGAAGTATTTTTTTGTTGAGTTTGAATTAGATAATTTAGGCAAACTATACTGTATTCAAGATGGCAAGGTACAATTTTTGAGGACTTGTAAAATATGGAACAAAGTTAAATTAAATGAGCTAAGCAAGACATCTAAATCAATATTCAAACTGCCATAAAGCATTTGTGCAAAAGTTTAGCTAAAGACTTTAAATTAAACGTTTATTGGGAGTTAACTCAATTTCTTACCTTTTTAATTATTATGTTTTCTATATTTGCATAATATATATAATTTATTAGGGTGAAATAATTTTATGCATGTTTCTGTTTTAAGAAGAAGGTCATCATATCTTAAAAGAAAATCATATATTTGAGTGAAAACTGTCGAAAACACATATAGCACATTTTTCAAGGCTCAAGGGGCATAAAAAAAAGTTGCTTATCATACACACTACATTATAACTTTTAAACATTTTTTTTTCTACTTTTATATTTGTCTTCTTCTTTCAAATTATAGAGATGTCGAATGGAAGGAAGCTTAGCAAGCTTAAGAATGGAATGGAATGATCCAAAAAGCCTACTTCCAATATCAAACAGAAAAATTTAGTAGGTATCTTCTGTATTTCTCCCCCCCCCCCCCCCCTTTTTTCTCCATTTTTTTTTTTAAAATTTA
>NC_036249.1:25028651-25034307 GCF_002742605.1 Olea europaea var. sylvestris | reverse complement strand
CCCCTTTATTTGCTAAATTATACTTTAAGACATTGAGGACATTTATACTTTTATGTTTGGGGTGGAAAAAATATTGAAATTTTAGTTTTATTACTTGCGCAGAATATATATACATATATATATATTTCAAAATGATTTTCTAATTTATTGTATGTTTGTATGGGTTAAGTAGCTTCATTCGCAAAGATATTTGAATTTATGTGTTAATTTATGAACCATGGATATGTTACATGCTTAGATTAATTGATTCTTATTTATGTAAAACTTAATACTATTTACAGACATGAATTAAGTTTAGCATTATAAAATAATGGATGATTCATATACTTGATAGGTTGAAATATTAGAAGATGCTAAACCTAAAAATTGCTACAATATATCTTTCAACCAAATTTAAAATAGTTTGGAAGTGATTTTACTGTTATAGGGAGATATAGATATAAATGGGAATTCTATGTCTGTAAATTCTTGTTTGAATTGTCTAAGATCGATATGATAAAATTATGAGAGAATGGGTGTTTAATGAGTGGCATTGCACTAATTATGGAAGAGAAAGAAAAAAAAAAGGAAATCAAAAAGAAAAGAGAGAAAAAACTTTCTCATTGTGAAATGTCTTTTCATAGCTTTTATAACTTAAGTGATTAAGCCTATAATAGTATCTAAAAACATGGTGTCCCATGATCATCTGACTTAGAAGTCATCAACTTAAAACTCGCCACAATGATTATTTAAAAAGTTTAATGGAGAAAAGTATACGCACATAAGATAAAAATAATAATAATTATGTATCTGCGTACTATCTGCCTTGATTAAGGAATTGTCTAGGCTGGCTAATTAGAGGAAAATGGACCCTTGGCCTTTCAAAATTCTCTAACAAATATGACCACTTTTTTAGACCAAAAAATAGGGATTCTATCTCCAAATTCCACATTTGCCCTTCTCATTTGCAGTTGCGCGTTACTAGGGGTGTCAAATGGGCCGAGCCAGCTCGCGGCTCTTCGGCTCGGCTCGTCCAAGCTCGGCTCGTGGGCTGCTCGGGCTCGTCAAATGACGAGCCCAAGCTCGAGCCGAGCGGGGGGTCGATTCCAACGAGCCGAGCCCGCTTGGCTCATCGAGCTCGATGTGAGCTCGGCCCACGAGCCGGCTCGTCCAAAAAAATGGAAAAAATTAAAATTTTATCGATAAAAATTGAAAAATTTGCAAAAAAATAAAAAATTCACGAGCTCGCAAGCCGCTCGTGGGCTCGACTCGGCTCGGCCCGGCCCCCGAGCTCGTGGCTCGTGAGTACACGAGCTCGTGGGCTGAGTCGAGCTCGCCCACAAGCAACGAGCTGAGCTCAGCTCATGAAAAACGAGCCACGAGCCCGAGCCGAGCCACTGCCACCCCTACGCGTTACCCAAGCGCTTTCATCTACTAACCCACTTTCTCTTCCCCAAGTTTACTCTCGTCAACATTTCGAACAAGAACAGATGCAGCCGTGCAGTCCTTCGAGCTCCACACCTGATCGAAGAGGAATTATTCCGATATATGCTTCAAACAGCTTGATCACAATAACAGTAGCTTGCACATGCAACCCACGTCTAGGACTCCACATCTCCCGACGCCGAGTAGCTTCTCTGTCCAACTTGTCAAACCATGCTCACATCATGGATCCTTACTTCCTAACGGTAATTCCATGGTTTTTCCAAGTTTTCTTTGCGCGCAATTGAATTGGGCCTTTGGTTTTCTTTGTTTTTTCTTGTTTTTTCTGATTTCTCAAATTGATTTAGGGCCGTGCTGCCCGTTTGGGGTCTTTTTTATTTTTTCTTTTTTTTTCGTAATTGCAAACTGATAAGTACGTTTTTGTGCACTTATTTAATGCACAAACATGACTAAATTACGAGCAAAGTGTTTGAATTTTGACCTAAATTTGATTAATTTTTGGATTGTAGGATATAGTGATAGACATGGTGGAATTCATGAGAAACAAAAGTAAAAAGGACCAAAATGAATCAAAATGAAAGTTTAGAGACCAACATATTTTCATTAATAATATAATATTTTAATATATATTATTTAGTTATTAAGATAATTATTTCCCTCACCTTCTCTTTCTTACAGATACTCTCTCAAGTTCCAAAATTATGCATTTTCTTCAAAAATTAGGTGATCATATTCAGGAGCCTCTAATAAAATTTGATCCATAAATTAATTAAATAAGTTACTTTCATAATAACACATAATTTATTATCCTACCCATCATGGGCAAGAGAACAATTTCATAGATAATGTATCAAAAAGAAAGTGAGATTTTTTTATTTTTTTTAAATCTGGTTCAAAAAATTTCAACACAATCATATCTCATCACATTATGTATATGTAAACCATTATATACATGTAGCACAACCAATATGTATAAAATATACAAAGAGAGAGAGAGGGGAGGGAAGGTATGATTGTGGTGGGTAATATAAATTTGTACATTAAAACAAGAGGAAATTACACAAAACCATACATTAAAAATCCAACATTCTAAAATCAGATGACAAGTTTAACAATTCAAAAATCAGAAATTTTATTTTAATCATTATCTTTATTAACCAAAATTCCAAACCCTAACAAAATTAAATTGATATACCTACTCCCACCTCAACCCCCAAATCAATTAGGCCGCCTGTTCTTCACTCACTCTCTCCCTCTCTCCCTCCCTCTCTCTCTCTCTCTCCCCCTCAAGATGTCGCCGCCCGTATCACTCTCTACAGACGGCTCACCCAGTACTAGAGTCCTCATCAACGATGACAAGGCGATTAGCACGCAGCAAGACGACGCTCCTGCTGTCGAAGCTGCGAGCAACAAGGTACGGTGCCGCCTCGACGTAGATGAAGTAGAGAGGCTCGGCGAGGCGGTGTTGCTGCGGTGGTCTGTGCCGCCTTGTTGCCTCATTTAATTTTTCTATTCGATCTACTATGCGGCCTGTGGTGGTCAACGGTGCGATGGTGGTTTGTGTGTGGTTTATGGATGGTAGAGAGGCTCAGCGAGGCAATGTTGCTACGATGGTATGCACTGCCTCGCTGCCTCATTTTATTTTTTTTAATTTGATCTACTAGTGGTCTATAGTGGTCGACGGTGGCGATGGCAGTTTGTGTGTGGGATGGCACGAGTGATGTGATCTAATGGTTTGTTTTCCATTGTTGTGGTGGTTGGTTTCTGTCAATGTGTTGGTGGTTTTGTGTTGCAACGGTGAGGGGTGGCCGGTGGTGTTGTGCTTGCTGTGGTGGTTTTGCCCGACGATGGTGTTGCTATCGGTGGTGTTGGTGGTTCTAGCAACGATCGTGGCAGTGTTGGTGATGGTCACAAATTAAATTGGTTAATTGAGACCATTAAATTGATTAATCTGTGACCAATGAAAAATATAAATTTTGACAAAGAAATAATGTGTGACCTAAAAAAATATTTATTTTATGATTGTCTAATAAATTGTGACCTATAATATTTATGATCTGTGACCGACAAATAAATTGTGACATTTTAATTTTTGATATGTGACCGATGAAAAAATTGTGACTTATAAAATTTTTGAACTGTGACTGTAAAATAATTTGTGACATTTCATAATATGTGACATATAAAATAATTTGTGACTGTAAAATTTTTTATTCGTGATCGAAAAATAATATATGATCTATAAAATTTGTGTTTGTGACTTATAATTTATTGAGTTGTGACCGAAAAATTAATCTGTGACATATAAAACTTTTGATTCGTGATCGAAAAATAATATGTGACCTATAAAATTTGTATTTGTGACTTCTAATTTATTGAGTTGTGACCGACAAATTAATCTGTGACCTATAAAATTTTTTATTCGTGATCGAAAAATAATATGTGACATATAAAATTTGTATTTGTGACTTATAATTTATTGAGTTGTGACTGAAAAATTAATCTGTGACTTATAAAATTTTTGATTCGTGATCGAAAAATAATATGTGACCTATAAAATTTTTAATTTGTGATCGAAAAATAAGTTATGACCAATAATATGATAAGTCGTGACAAAATTAATCCGTGACTAATTATTTTTGGATTTGTGACCAATAAACAAACTGTGACTTACAAAATTTTTGAAATGTGATCGTAAAAAAATTTGTGACATAAAATTTTTGATTTGTGACCAAAAAATAATAAGTAACTAATTATATTATTAATTTGTGACCAAATTGTATAGATCTGTGACCTAAATATATTTAATTAATAAAATAATTAATTAACTAATTAAATTATAAATAATTTTTAATAAAAATCTGATTTTAGAAATTTGAAACTTGTTTTCTTATTTTTGAAATGTGCCATAATTAATTTCTTAGTTATGAAATTTTCCCTTAAAACAATTAAGACTTCATTATTGTATGATTTTTGAAATTGAAAGTATTAGGGTACTATTAAGTAACTTTCCCTTAAATCAATATAATTAGAACAGGCCCAATAAATAGTCTTAGAAGTGCGAATTTATTATTTATATAAAATCTAGGACATTTTTTTTAATACATAAATCACTATTTAGTATTTTCTCAATTTAAATATTTGCATGAAAAGAAGTATGAGTATAATTAAGAAATTTCTGTAGCTAATATGGGGATGCGATAGAAAATTTTGAGGGATAAGATGATCAATCGATTTGACCAGTGAAACAAGAAAACGGGCTCAAATTTGGCTGATTAGGCAGAAAAAATAATCTTTAAAAATGCCATAAATCAGTCAACTTGCCCAGTTCTACGAAAACCATTAACCCGTTTTCGATTCCACTGAGTTAAAGTTATGAAAAAAAAATCCATTTTTAAATCATTTATTTATTTATTTAATAAAAATCATTGATGGAATTTTGATTTGTCTTCTTGATCTTAATCTTTTTCCTTTTTCAAGTAAATGCCAATATCGATTTTTAAAATATTGCTCTATATAGCCTGCAGAACATGCAAGACGCTAAAAGAAAATGATGAGTCCAAACAATTTTTTAAATAAACTATTATCTAACTATATACAATCCCCTTCACCAAACAATGTTTTAATAAATGATTGACAAAATTTGAAGAACATTAAAAACTAATCGTTCTTTTTTCTTTTTTTCTTTTTTTTTTTCAAAGCACGAAAAATTCTGCACCTTGGTTTTCTAACTTATTAGTGTCTTTTTTCGAAACATCGACAAAGATTGATTTCTTTCAAACTTTTGTAAAGTAAGAAAAGAGAACAAACCTTGTGTGCGATTAGTTTAGTTACACAGACAGAACCAAGAAAGTAGAGTAACATATGATTGAATTCCCGAATCGTTGATACGCACTATGAATAAAAAAAAAATGAGAGAAATATCCCACGGTTATATCATTGTGTTAAAACCAAAGCAATTTCTTAGAGCCATGGCCGCGAGTCTTTATAACCAGAACCTACCCAAATTTGAAATTTGATTGTAATTGCACTAAAGCCTCTAGACTCCTAAATATTTTAATTTAAATTAGTAATAAACAGAAATGACAAAACAAGAACATAATATTAAAATTAAAATTCCATCTATCTTGGTATATCCTTGTCTTGTCTTTATGTAATTGACTTGGTCATATCAATCGACTAAGTTTGAACAAATCGCAGAACCATTTTGATGCAAATGTGCATTATGTCCACT
>NC_036249.1:25007934-25028382 GCF_002742605.1 Olea europaea var. sylvestris | reverse complement strand
CAGTCTAATGAACATATATCTGCTAGTTTTCGCTACAGTTTCTTTCTTTTATATATTTAAAAGTAAACATATAAAATTTCTACAACAAAGCATCATACATTAGCGATTAAGAAGCTTTTATTTGTTATAGAAGAAAATAAGTCGCGCGTATTATTTATATAGATATCTCTTCAATATTAGAAAATCATTTTTTATTTATTCGCAGCAAAAATTCAAACGACATGGCCATGCAATTGAACATCAATAAACAAAAATATGTTTAGAGCCCATTTGTTTCTCATTTTTGTAAAAATGAAAATGAAAAATATAGTCGTTACGGGCTCCACACAAGATATAGAAATTCAAATTTGGTGGTTTGATGTGATAAATAACGATCATATTTTTCATTTTAATGAAAAAAGAATGAAAAACAAACAGGGGCTTAATTATCTTTCATTAGCCAGTTGAAGGAAATTACTTAGGTCTGACCTATTAAGTACATAATACAAAATCGAATAACTATGAACAAATAACATCTTGAGTTACATACTTCTCTTAACAAAAGTTGATCTAGCTTCCCTCCAACAAGAGAAATATTCCCAAATTTTAGACCCCAAACCAACAATTCGATCCACGTCTTCCCCATTTTTCGCACTCCATTTTAAGTAATTCTGGGCACCAGCAGAAATATTTAGCTCTAAAATCACCATTCAACATAAACTATTTTCCTAATCCACGAAAGCACAGATTTCATTCCTACCTCCATTAATCTCTATCACCCCTATGAAGCACCATGGAATTCATGGCCAAATCCAACAAACATATAAAAATTAAAGTTCCATGTTGATGGTAAAAACTGTATCAATAGATCCTCTCATCTAACTATGGTTTTCTCCTTCGATGCTTAAACTTGGAGCAAGAAAAAAGCTATTTGACGGGGAAAATATTTGAATTGCATGGTTTTCTCTTTCGAAGCGGTGGGTATTTATAGATATCCGTACAAGCTTTGGGATAATTTGACAATTTAGGAAATGACGGTTGGTAACTCCTTATTGACTAACTTATAACCAATTCTGTTAATAGTATCAAGCCTTCTTCATTCGTCCATGTCTATTTTTATTAACAACACAAACTTTCCATCCTTGCATTTCTCTCGAGTGTTGCTCTATATTTCACACGCGATAGGATAGATTCGCAGTTCGCAAACTTGCATTTTGTGTCCTTTATTAAAAGCCCATTCCCCTTGAAGCAATTCTCAAAAGTTTGGAGCCTTCCAATTGAGTCCTTGAATGTTAGTTGTGTAAATTTTATTGATCTTTTTTCGAAAAACATTTGGCTTTTTTCAATTAATAACAAATCCCATGTGATTGCTGTTTTTACAAGGTTCAAAGCTTCTTTTTTTTTTCTTTTTTTCACTTCCTAAAAAACCTTTTACACTGAGAGTGTGTGCCAAAAGTTACAAATACAACGTACACAATTAACTTGAATCTTAAATTATTTTCATTCATACTACTTGTACAATATTTTTTCACAGTCTTGGTTGACACCACATACTAGACAACATCACATTGATCTATTTTAAAATGCACCATCATCATCATTATTAATTTTTCAATCATTTAATATGATATTATGTTAATAACAAAGACAAATCATAGTAAATAACCTAGAAATGGACTTCAACATAATTTTCGAATAAAATTGCCAAAAATAAAGGAATATTGGCTCGTTTTGCCTTCAACCTTAAAATAAAATAGCGGAAAGATCCTCCCTTTATTTTGTGGCATAGTTCGTCATTTTGGGTGTTATATGAAGAATTTGTCAACTCCTCTATAAAAACCTTGTGTATAATTAGCTTAGTGACGTAAATAGAGGCGAAGAAAATAATACCACGTGACAATCATTACTTCGAATGGATATCAATTTGAACTTGAAAATGTATCTCACAATTGTATTATTTTAAACCACAAAACCAATTTCATCGAGCCGAGGACTTGAGTCTTTATAACCGAAACCTAGCTAATTGAAAACTTGATTGAAAATGCACTAGAGCCTCTAGACTCCTAAATATCAGTAAAAGAACACGCTAATATGCAATAAATATGACAGACTAAGGACCCATTAATAAAGTGTAGAACTTGCACCGAGTGCTTCACTTTAATTGGAACATATATAATAAAAAACATAGATTGTAGAACATTGAGGCAGGTTGAAGGTACATTGTGCAATGAATGCAATGGTTTTGACCATTTTTTCGTTCATGTAGAACATGACTTGCAAAATCTCTTGAAGCCAAAGAGACCAGAGGCATTAATAAGGGATTTAATTCATGAACCAACTGCCAACCTGCCTAATATTGGTTCGTACATAGGATCTTATATATGCATAATAGAGAACACCTTTATATAAATTTTAAAGAATAAATATTTTCATATACTCCATAATGCTCCACTATTTTGGCTATTCATTTTGCCTTTTTCAAAAAATATTTATTGATTTCTTTTAATCATTTATTTAATCTATTTAAAAAAAATATTAATTGGATAATCAATTCAAATATGATTTAAATAATTTAAAAACGTAGAGTATTTATATGTGCAGTTTATTAAATACTGTTATTAGAACATTTTCAAAAGACTTTTTAAAAGTAAATGTTCTCTATTCTATATGGTCAAACTTAGGAATGGATAAAATGGTCCGACCTAATCAGAATCAAATCAAAACGAACAATTTGATTTAGTTCTTACAAAAAAATTAATAATTTTAGTTCTTAAAATCGAAAATCATTTAATTTTGATTCTAGTTCTGGTTCTAGAATTAGAACAAAAATAGAGAACTAAACTCTATTTTTATTATTTTTATATATTTTTTCTTTTAGTAAAATACACCAAAAAATTCAACTTTAAAAATTATAAGTATGAAATAGACAAAAATGTCATTTACCATTACGTTTTTACTTATTACCTCACTACAGGAAAATATGGCTTTCCCGACCAACAAAAAAATTGTCGGTGAAAATGCTTCTTTACTAACCAAAAAAATGACTTAGTCGACCATTTTCTTTTGTCGACCACAATTTTCCCGACCTCAACAAATTAGTCAATAAAACCCTCTTTGCCGACCACTGTTTATCGACCCACCAAAAACTAGTCACTAAAAATAATCTTTACCGACAATAGATAATTGTTGGTCGGCCTAAACTAGTTATATTTGTAGACTCCTTTCACCTAATCGGTAAATAACTTATTTTTGAGTGAATTTTTTTTAGCGGGGGACATGGCGCCTAAACGTTGACAGACCAAAAATAATTATTGGTCAGCCTAGACGACATATATTTGCTGACTAGATAAAGATATATTTGCTGACTAGATAAAACGGATTGGTGAATATCTTATTTTTGGGCAATTTTTTTGGCGGGGGACATGGCACCTTAACATTTACCGACCAAAAATAATTATTGGTTGGCCTAGACGAGATATATTTGCCGACTAGATAAAATGGGTCGGTGAATATCTTATTTTTGGGCAATTTTTTTGGCAAGGGATATGGTGCCTAAACATTTATCGACCAAAAATAATTATTGATCAGCCTAGACGAGATGTATTTGCCTACTAGATAAAAGGGGTCGATGAATATCTTAATTTTTTAGGGCCAAATTATTTGTCGAAAAATAGAGCGACTAGATATTTACCGACTAAAATAATTCATTGTCGGCATACATGAAGACATACTTGCCGATTAAATGAAAGGTATTAGTGAATGTCTTATTTTTTGGGCTTTAATTTTTTTCTTGAGGGGATATGGCACCACACACATGTAATGACCAAAATAGTTATTATTCGTCCTACATAAGACATTATTGCCTAGCGAAAGAAGGGGCTCGGTGAATATCTTATTTTTGAGCTAAAATTTCTTGCAGAGATATGGTAGCAATAATTAATTGGACTTTTAGACCCAAAATACATTTAGTTAGGATAAGAAATTGTTATCTATCCTCTCATTACTAAAAATTTATCAATGACTAGTTTCCATTGCTATTACCAACATAATTTTGGATTTTATCGTGACCAATTAATACTAAGTTTTTCATTTTTTAAATAAAAAAACTAAAATTATCAATGGATTTACACCTATAATAATTTCTTCAGTAAAATCCAAGGTAATTCATTGGTAAAAATAAATTAGTAATTTTTTGATGGATTTTCCAATAGATGACTTCGTATGTAAATAGAAGAAAAAATATTTTAAAAAAATTTGATGACGTATACAGATAATTTTACTCAATCAGTTTTGTTCTCTAACCTCTCGCAAATATAGAAGGATAATTAGGAGTGGATGCGATCTGATTTGGTACGATTCTAAAGGGAATCGAACCGAACAAAATATCAGTGGGAATATTTGAAATGAAACCGTTGGTTCCATATCCAACTATAGAACCTAACCAGTTGGTTCCAATACGGTCCGGTTCGATTCTTTATGATTTAATTGTATAAGATATCACCAAATACTGTGTGCTACAGTATTTTACAACAAACCGGTACGACTTTTTGTAGGTGCGAAACCGAAGACCTAGCTTCCAAGGATCGATTTATTTCACTTTCTTGTTTCTGTACAAGGGAAGGAAATGCGTTAATACGACAAGAGATCAAACTGTATTCAAATATGCCTTACCTTACTGCTTCAGTGGCTCTGATACTAGATTTGTAAGGAATTATGCCTTAAACCGATAGCAATATTTAACAACACAAACGTAAAGTGCAAGAAAAATAAAAGAACACGCGGAACTTTTTACCCAGTTCGGCCCAAATGGCTTAATCTGGGGAGACTCAGAGTCAGCCCAATCCACTCGTACAATTCTACCTCCCAGAGAGAGTACAGTACACACAGAACCAAATAGAATAGCCGGATCAATCATCGATCCAAAGAGGATCTCAAATCTGGACGCCTACACTTCTTCCTCCCAAAATCGGCCACAACAACATATACTACAGATTACTCAAACAAATGGCACCCAAGTTACTGTATCACACCAGATTCACAAGAATTTATCAAGAAATAATAATCTCCAATTTATACGGCCCAAAGAAGAAAGGAAGAAAAATTTCTCCCAAAAACAAAGAGAGAGAGAGGGGAGAAAAAAATCAAAAGGTCAAGTCTGAAAAATCACACCCAGCCGTATCCATCGGAGAGACTAAAGGGCAAGTTATTTTTTATCTCCACCGTTCGTTCAATCAAACGGTCCACACATGGCCAAAAGAAACACAAATCCAAGTTATATGGTATGAGCGAATCAGGGGCAGCCACATAACGTCACCAACTTAAGGTGCGGTAAATGTCCAGATTACCCTCCCTTAAGTAGCAATTTTTGGAGAAACACGTTTTCTCCTTCAATCTTCACCTTGGTTCTCAAAAATAGCACTCACTCTCTCAGTTGCTGAATTGCACGTTTGTGGAAAGTCTGACGAACATCATTGCCCAAGGTACCTGCAAAGAAAATTACCCAGTATCAATATTAAGAAGTGACAGACAAGTTCTGAATTTACTTACAGGCAGAATTTTAGTGCCCATATCAGATGGATTAATGTCAGTATGAATTTTTTCAATAACTATTTTACCTGAAGAGAGTTTTTCTCTTATAAAATGATACTTCACCTCAATGTGTTTGGACCTTTCATGATAGACAAGATTCTTGCTTAATAATAAGGCACATTGACTATCAGTAAGTATAACTGGTGAAGTTAACAAAAAATTCAGTTTACTTAAAATTCCTTTTGGCCATATATATTCTTTAACACATTCAGTAATAGCCACATATTCAGCTTCAGTACTAGATAAAGTGATGATAGGCTGAAGTTGAGACTTCCATGTGACACAATTATCACCTAGTGTAAAGAAATAAGCAGTGGTAGATTTTCTTTGGTCCTTATCTCCTGCAAAATAAGAATACACGTACCCCTTAAGGGTTAATGGTTCTGATCCCTTTTTGTATACTAAACCTACCTTTGGTGTCCTAGCTATATACTGTAATAGCCATTTTAAACCAGCCCAATGTGGTTTCCCAGGGTTAGTCATAAACCTGCTTAAAAAACTGATTGAATATGCTAGGTCAGGTCTAGTTGTGATCATTGAAAACATTACTGATCCTATTGCATTAGAGTAAGGAATCTTTTTCATGTCCTTAACTTCAGATTCATTTTTAGGACACTAGGCTGAGGAGAGATTCATGTGAGCAGCAAGTGAAACATTAACAGACTTTGCCTCTTTCATGCCAAATTTTGATATGACTTTTGCAGGTAAGATTCTTGAGTTATTGTTAACCTGTCTTCATGTCTATCTCTAGTTATGACCATTCCTAGTATTTTTCTTGGCATTCCCTAAGTCTTTCATTTCAAATTCTAATTTTGGGAGGTTCTTCATTTTTGTTATTTCAGCCTTGCTTACACTGGCCAGCAGCATATATCTCACTGCCAGGTTTAGAGTTGTAATAATACAAGCAATGATCATACTCACTTCTCCTAAAACCAATTTTCACAACATATGTGTCAAATCGAATGTACCACTATCTTGGACTTTGTTTTAGTCCATACAGGGATTTCTCTAATTTACAAACATAGTCAGATTTCCTTTTTCCTCGAAACCTTGAGGTTGACACATATAGATATCTTCATTCAATTCCCCATGCAAAAAGACTGTTTTGACATCTAATTGTTCAAGTTCTCAATTAAACTGAACAACTAGAGCAAGCATTAGCCTTATAGTTTTGTATTTGATCACAAGTGAAAAAATTTCATTGTAATCAATTTCCTCCCTTTGGGTGAACCCCTTGACCACTAGCCTTGCCTTATACCTCAAAGGGTCAGTTGGGGGGAATGCCTTCTTTGAGTTTATAAATCCACTTGCTTTGAACCACTCTCTGATTTTTTGGTTTCTTAACAAGTTTCCATGTTTTATTGTCAATCAGAGATTTCATTTCTTCTCTCATGGCCTCTTTCCAATTCTGAGACTTAGGACTAGCTATAGCTTCTTCATAAGATAAGGGTTCAGTATGTTCTAAGTTTTCACTAGTTATTAGGACAAAATCAGTCAGATTGTTAGTTTCATATCTAGGATCAGGCTTAATCTGTCTCTTTTCCCTATCTCTCACTAATTGGTAATCTTGGGTACTAGTTTCACTTACAGGATTATCTTGTGTCACAATTTCAGTTTCAGTTTCAGTTTGGGAGGTAGTAGCTTCACCTTCATCTATGTTATATGCCCCTTCATTTGGCTGTACATGTTCAGGTTCAGTTATATCAGTAGGATTGTGACCCATTCTTGCCACCTTCACCTCATCCTGTGAAGTTCTATTTTCAATTGCATCATGTTTATCCCTTTTATTCTTTAAGGATGGCATTTCAGATTCATTAAACACTACATCTCTACTGTTAATGATCTTAATGTCTTTCTCACCTAGTACCCATAACCTGTACCCTTTAACTCTTTCAGGGTATCCCAACATGACACATTTAGTGGCTCTAGGGTTTAATTTCCCTTCAACTTGATGTGCATATGCAGCACATCCGAAGACCCTGATATTAGACAGATTAGGTGGCTTTCCAGTCCACACTTCCTGAGGGATTTTGAACTTTACCAAACTGTAGGGTGGTCTATTAATTAGATAGGCTGCAGTGCATAAAGCTTCTGCCCAAAAACCTTTTGCTAAACCAGAACTTATTAGCATACATCTAACCTTATTCATTAGAGTTCTATTCATTCTTTCAGCTACCCCATTCTGTTGGGGTGTATGCTTTACAGTTTTATGTTTAATTATTCCCTTTTGTTTGCAAAAGTTATCAAATACTGCATTACAGAATTCCAACACATTATCTGTCCTTAAGGTTTTTAATTTTCTGCCCAATTGATTTTCAACCATCGTTAACCACATTCTGAATTTTTGAAATGTCTCAGATTTCACTTTTAAAGGGTATGTCCAGGCCTTTCTAGAGTAGTCATCAATTATAGAAAGAAAGTATTTGTTCCCACCAAAGGTTGGGTGGCTTTCTGGACCCCACAAATCTGAGTGGACATAATCTAATGTTCTATTTGTAGTGTGTGATCCCATCTCAAAGCTAACTTATGAGACTTTCCAAGTACACACGTCTCACAGAAGTTAAGTGGCTCTATCTTATCTTTTCCAAACAATTTTTGATCATTTAGATATTTTAAGCCCTTATTACCAATATATCTCATCCTACAATGTCACAATTCAGATTAACTTTCAGTGATGGTTAAGGATGTCGAATCCTGGGAGTTGACAGTCTCTCCCATCAAGTAATACAAACCATTTCTTTTTTGTCCTTTCATAACTACAAGAGATCCTTTGAGAATTTTCAAGGTATTATTTTCAGATTTAAATGTATGTCCTTCATCTTCGAGAATTCCTAGTGAAATGAGAATTCTTTTTAGATTTGGGACATGCCTTACATTTTTAATCTGCCTGACACTACCATCATACATTTTGATTATAATATCACCGATTCCAAGAACATTTTGTGAATTATTATCACCCATATACACTTTCCTGGGTTCTATCTCCTTGTAGTTATGAAACCAAGTTTTAGTTGAGCACATATGATAAGTACATCCAGAGTCAAGTATCCAGTCAGTATCTGTTCCATCGTTAGACACTGTCATAACAAGAAGGCTGTCAAGTTCTGAACTTACAACAGCATTATTTAACTCACTGTTATTAGGTTCCTTTAACTTCTTTTTAATTCAAAACAGTCCCTTTTGAAGTGTCCAAGTTTTCCACAGTGATAACATTTTTTGTTACTTTTGTCTTTTGACTTGGACCTACCTCTAGATTTAGATTTGAACCTCTTATTTGATGAATAGTTTTCCCCTTTTTCAGTTCTCCCTCTCACAAATAGGTTCTCCTCTCTGGGATTAGTTCTTGATTCCTTCTTAACCTCCAATTCTCTAGATCTTAGGGCATTTGTCACAATCGTTTGTGTTAAGGCATCTCTCGAATATTTTATAGCATTTCGAATTTCTTTATAAGATTCAGGTAGTGAATTTAAAAGAATCACTGCCAGATCTTCATCCTCGAATTTCTTATCGTTATGTGAAAGACTCTTAACCAGAATGCTAAAATCACTAAGATTAGATTCTAAGTCTTTTCCAAGATCCATTTTGAAGCTAAACAGTTTCTCCAACAAGTAGATCTTATTAGGTAGTGTTTTAGTTAAGAACAAAGCATCTAGTGCTTCCCACAGGGCTCGAGCAATTTTATGTTCTTCAACTTGTCTCACTATATTATCAGACAAATGCAGTATGATTGAATTATATGCTATTTCATTCATATCTTCAATTTCAGCAGGCTTAGCTTTCAGTTCATCAGAAAATTTTTCAGGATCGTCAAGGGCTTTTGCAACCCTCTGTTGGACCAGAATGGCCCTCATTTTCTGTTTTCATATAGAGTAGTCACCCTTTCCATCGAATTGACTCAATTCGACCTTCGAGCCCATTACGGGTTGTGTAAAAGGGTTATTACTCGAGGACATAAGTGATTCAATTCAAGAAATCACTTAAGTTACAGAAAAAGTTTTTAAAAAAAAAATTTATGCAGATAATTGACAAGTAAGCAAACCCACAGACAGTTATCTAACATGCACTGACTGAAACACAATAGCACAATAGGTCCAATTTCAGATTTCCAAAACAGTTGGTACAAATCACACAGATTACTGAAAAATGAAATTTCCTAAAAAACGTGCTTCTATCACAATTAAACTCTTTACTCAATTTCTTTGAATAAACCAATCACAATAGCAGATTAGATATATCATTTATATCAACGAACAACTAATATGATTTAATTGTATAAGATCTCACCAAATACTGTGTGCTACAGTATTTTACAACAAACCGGTACGGCTTTTTGCAGGTGCGAAACTGAAGACCTAGCTTCCAAGGATCGATTTATTTCACTTTCTTGTTTCTGTGCAAGGGAAGAAAACGTGTTAATACGACAAGAGATCAAACTGTATTCAAATATGCCTTATCTTACCGCTTCAGCGGCTCTGATACCAGATTTGTAGGGAATTATGCCTTAAACCGACAGCAATATTTAACAACACAAACATAAAGTGCAAGAAAAATAAAAGAACACGCAGAAATTTTCACCCAGTTCGGCCCGAATGACTTAATCTGGGGGGGCTCAGAGTCAGCCCAATCTACTAGTGCAATTCTACATCACAGAGAGAGTACAGTACACACAGAACCAAATAGAATAGCTAGATCAATCATCGATCCAAAGAGGATCTCAAATCTGGACGCCTACACTTCTTCCTCCCAAAATCGGCCACAACAACATATACTACAGATTATTCAAACAAATGGCACCCAAGTTACTGTAGCACACCAGATTCACAAGAATCTATCAAGAAATAATAATTTTCAATTTATACAGCCCAAAGAAGAAGGGGAGAAAAATTTCTCCCAAAAACGAAGAGAGAGAGAGAGGAGAAAAAAATCAAAGGTCAAGTCTGAAAAATCACACCCAGCCGTATTCAGCAGAGAGACTAAGGGGCAAGTTATTTTTCACCTCCACCGTTCGTTCAATCGAACAGTCCACACATGGCCAAAAGAAACACAGATCCAAGTTATATGGTATGAGCGAATCAGGGGCTGCCACGTAACGTCACCAACTTAAGGTGTGGTAAATGTCCAGATTACCCTCCCTTAAGTAGCAATTTTTAGAGAAACAAGTTTTCTCCTTCATTGCTCAATTATCACTTTTATTTTTTGTGGTCTTCATTTTCAATCATGACCAGCCTGAATATGTATTTAAAACTTTACAGATACTAAATCAGTTTTGGAAAAAGGATCTTATTTTAGTCCTGAATGTTTACCCTCTCTTGTTGCAGCAGTAAAATTGAAGTCATATACCAGGAGGCTGTTGCTTTAAACTGGCAAGAATAGCTCATCAGTGAAGACAGAAGAGGCAGCTTGGATGGTCGAGAATGAGCAGAAAGCAAAATGTGGATCAGCTGATAAGGAAAAGAAGTAGAAAAAAAATGTAGGTTTGCTAAAATCAATTTATACCTCGTGAACACTAGTTCCATCCAATTGGAAATAGAGAAGATGGAGTTACAGTCGAAGTTGTTGAACTTTTACTAATTAGACAATAGAAAATGTTGATCTAAGAAGTGTAATAAATTAGTCTAGAAAAAGTTGGTATTGTCCTTCAAATTTTTCTTCTTCAGTGAGATCAAGTTCGTGAAGTATTTGCATTTTTGTTTCTGTGAACATATTTTTACTTTGTAATCAATGTTAAATGCATGATATCTTGTAAGATTCTATGCAATGGAACATATCGTGTGATTTTAGATATTTCTTGATTTTGAATTCTTGTTGGTGCATTGTACTTGAATTGGGCTTTCAATATCTTTTGGCATTTTGATTATTGTACAGTACAATTTTTTTTTTTTTTCAAAACAAAATCACATTTACCGACTACAATTAAAATTTCCTTAGTCAGAGAAAAGGAGATTTTCCCCGACTAATCTAATGTGGTCAGTCAATGTTTATCACTACCAGTCTAAATAATTTTCTTGGTCGGCAAAGGTATATTTTTCCCGACCAATGACCGTGGTCAGCTTATATTTACTACCACCACTCACAACTTTTTGATGAGTATTATTGCAGACTACGTTTAGACTTATATCGACCTAGAAAATAGTCAAGGAAAAACTCGATCATTTCCAACCAATATATTTCTGGTAGGTTAAAATTTCTATATTTACCGACTAACATGTACTTTAGTCGGTGAAAACATTCATTGATAGGTTTTTGAAAACTACCGACTAGACTTTTCTAGTCAGGAATTTATTTTACCGACCAATATTCGACTTTTAGCGACCAATATTTGAGTCGACAAAACTCAGTTTTCTTGTAGTGCCTATCAAGCAAGGCTGCCATGCCTTAAATCTAAATTCTAATTTATTTCTCTTATTTTCAATTTTAGAAATACACTCGCACTCCTATATCACAGCAATAATTACATTTACTCAATGTTTATGTTTATTTTTTTGATTTAGGCATATAATACTGACTTATGGATACAATGATATATTTTAATTTACATTTATCATTTGAAATTTTAGTAATGAAATCAAAACCAAATCAAAACAAACTAGATTGAATGGTTCGGCCCTCATATTTGGGGGACCTTACGCCAACTTTAAATATGAGGCTCCTATATTTTAAATCTTCTTACAAAGAGTTTTAATTTAATTATGAAGAATCAAATACAGATAATTAAGTCCCAAAATTTGAAGAGGAAAATACAAAATATCAAATTTCAACAAGCAATACAAATTATAAGTGAAGTTTCGGCAAACAAAATTACAATGCAATAACAAATGAGTATGTTCATTTCTTTAATCAGTTTCTCACCTCAACTATTTCAAACAAAATTGAATATGCATTTAAGTGATTTATTGTGCAAAATTAGATAATGTTGACTACAAGAGATATTGTAACACAATAATGAAAATGAGAATCAAATATACTCTAATTTTATATTAATTTATAAGAAGTTAACATATAAATAAGAAGTATGAATACGGACGAAAAATTATTAAATTCTAAGTACTTTAAACAAACGTCTAAAAAGGTTATTATCATAAGATTAAAGCAAAATAAAAATAATATCAATATATGTGCTCTGTATTATATGTTTTGAAGATAAGGAAAAAATATAAATTGTAAGGCTGCAACAATGGCATGAAACCGTACCAATTTGTTAAATTGAATCTTCAAAATTTTAATTCAAATGGAGATAATTTATTTTTGAATATATTATTTACAGTTGTTCACTATCTCAATCACCCTTCGTAGTATACATGCGACGGTTAGTGATTTAATGCATATTGTTTTTAGGAACTACAAATAACATTACTCTTTATTTCTTGTATTTTCAATTTTTATTATTTTATTGTGTTGGCATGTGATAATTCTATTTTAAAGAATTTTATAAATATAATTTTCGTTTTTTTCAATTAATTAATCTTATATAATTTGGAGCCCCTCACCAAAGTAGGGCCTCACCTATAGTCAAGGCCGCCGTTGACTAAACTTACATTCTTTGAAGTGAGTTCACACGCGCGCGCGCATATAGGGAAATGATAATGGACCAAGTGGGTTAATGGGTCGAGTTCAAACTCAAGATGAGAATGCTTAACTAAATAGGCCCAATCAATGGAATGTTAATGCCACCTTGGCATATATGGACCCCCTCCATCACATGTATGATAAATATATAGGTATAAAAATAATCTCCAAGTCTAAGTCATACATTCATGTGCAGGTCGGACTTCGAAATATAAATAGTCAAGTTGGCGAGGTCTTACATATTGCTTCAAAAATATGAGCAAGTTCAATAAGTGTGGGGTTGCAAACTACCTCAAAAATATGCATAGATTCCAAACGTCACTTCATAGTTACCTAAGTAGAAAATGGAGACCATGGCTCAGGGAGAACTACTAGTACTAGCTCTTATATATTTGAAGATGCGACTGATCAGCATAGTCCCAAGAAGTCCATGTCTATCTCTCCAAGTAAGTTGAGTCATCCCTCCTTAATATAATGAACTATCCTTGTCAATGGTTTTTGTTTTACAAGTAACAATAACAAAGGAGATAAATTAGTAATATTGACTAAAGGCATAAGCTTACAATGCGCCCTGTATTAATTTGGATGAAGGACATTATATAGAGGCACTTCCAACGCTAATTTGTTAGGGTGCCAATCTTTCTGGTTCTTGTTTCTTCGTATGTTTGCCTATATAATAAACTTTGGTCCAACTCTAATAAATCACATCCTCATTTTGTCTCGAATTTACATAGAAATTTAAATAATAAAGATCTCCGGCTTCTAGTTTATATGGAGAGGAAAAATTGATCAGTTTTGCTATAGTTACATCAAGTTTGACATTGTTGTTGAGTGACAACTTTTTATAAATTGATTTTAACAACACTTTAAACAATCAATAACACAGATTTTAACAGATCATGAAATGTCAAACTTAATGAGCACAAAGAGTGTACAATTAGTTTAATTCAAAATTGACAGCTGCCTCCTCAAGTAAACTGGACTACTTCCAAGCTAAAAATGAACAGAAATTATTGCTTTTTTGTTTGCTATTGTTTTATAAATTTTGAACAGCCAATTTCTAGTCTCTGACAACTTTTCTACGAAAGAATATTGAAAATCTACAAGAGAACAGAGCAAAACCAGTAATAAATTGAAGAACAGTGGACGTATCAAAGGAAATCTATGTACTGACCAACTAATTGGTTGACATAATTAATAGTTTCCTAATTTACAATTTTGTATAATCTGCAGGCCCTAACAATCCACACAATAAAATATTTTAGATCTAAACTCAAGCGTTTTCTTATTTTTGACCACACATTCTTTTAAAAGTCGCTATACAAAATATTATTTTTCCAAAATACTAGCCATCAAACAGAAGCTATTAAAATGGTGATTGTGAAATTTATAAAAAGAAATTAAAAGCACAAATATGACAACTTTCATTACTCAGTCATTTTGCATTTTAAGATAAGTGATTAATGAAGAGGTATTTTTGTTGTAGAGCTTTTTTTTCTAAATGAAAATGGTGGCAGTTGAAATAAGAATTATGCATGAATCACCCAGAAATTGACTAGACATACTGCCAAAATTGTTCGTCGGCACAAAAAGCTGAAAATGGGCACTCGGACAGAATGGGCATACATGTGGAAATATGACACTTATGTCATGCCCACCATTCTCATTTATTGCATATCATGCACTCTTCGTGCAAAATTTCCTTTAGAACTCCAACAGAAGACGCAAAAGAAAAATAAATATTAAAACTCAGAAGTTAGAATGCATATTGCAGTACTAGTTATTGGTGAAATAGAACTGTAATTGTTACTAATGGTCAAAAAAATTGTAAAATATCGATTACAGTAAAAGAAATGAGCAAAAAAGTGCATCAACGATTATATAAATTAACCAGCAAGTTGGAACAAAAATATGTGAAAGACCTAATCCCATCAGACTTTCTTTGAGTTTACATACGTGTCAAACTTCTTATACACCAGAAGGGAAATGTCACTTGTACACTCTTTCTCGACATGATAGTTGATATTGTGTGTGTGGACAAGTGTTGATTGGATGGAAAAACTTTCAAAAATTTAAATTGTTCGGTGATTTGTTGCCAATTGACATAATGTAAAGAAAGAAATAGACGATAATGTAAATGTAGCATGATTGAACATTAAATCGAACCCAACAACCATCCAATTATCCAATCAAACATTTTGTCGAATTCTTCCTCCCACACTCGGGCAGTCCTCTATATACAAATCAAATTGTTCCCAAGTGCCTAGTATTTTCTATTATCTTCTGCAATGGCTTCATCTGGAACTGTGAAGGCAATGTGCTTGGTCCTGATAACCGTGGCCCTGGTGGCACCACTGGCCGAGGCAGCAGTCCCGTGCGGCACAGTGGTGAGTAGCCTGAAACCCTGCCTCCCATATGTGATGGGTGGCAAGACGGTGTCGGCTCCCTGCTGCGGCGGAGTTAAGTATCTCTACGGTGCAGCCAAAACCAAACCTGACCGCCAATCGGTCTGTTCCTGCTTGAAATCTTTGGTTGGATCTTACAAGACTATTGACTATGGAAAGGCCGCTGGCCTCCCTGGAAAATGTGGTGTCAATGTCCCGTACAAGATCTCCCCTTCCACTGATTGCTCAAAGTAAACACATATATCTCTCTCCTTTCTCCATTTCTAATTATTTTTCTTTCAGATTTAGTTTTAAAAAATGAAATTTGTCTAATGGATTCTTGTGGTGCAGGGTGCAGTAGCTTCATCAGTGAGCAGAAATCATATATATGGTTATGAACTATATGAATAAATAAAGAGCGTTCTTGTATTCTGCAGAATGTAGAGAAAACCTGGCGTTTTCTTTGAACTGTACTGTCTGTAATCCATTTATGAGTATGTTACGTTATTCTGAATAAATCTCAATGAAGACCTAATAAATTTCATTTTGTGCAAATATGGAATGATTAATTGCTAATAACTTGGTCCAGTGACCTTCAAAAAGTTGTACATGTATAAACAAAGACGAGACTAATAAGTTACAATGTTAGGTTCACTCCATCGCGAAGAATTGACTATCGATGGATGTTTTACTGCTTGATCTTGTTTATTCCAAAGTATTTACATGAATGCTATTAAAAATAATTATAAGCTATCGAAAATAATCAGAAATTTTTTTTAAAAATTTCGTGCTATTAGCTTGTTTTACAATTTTATTAAACAACTATATTCTTTCTCAATATATTCATCAAATAAATATTTTGATTATATATTTTAATACAAATCCATTGGTTAGAACTTTCATGTTCCATAGATAATTTACTACTGTGAGATCAACTCAAAAGATCAACACGTCTCATTAGTATGTACTGTTATCTATTTTATCCTGAAATCGATGGATTGTACTAAATAACAAAGTAGTGAGTATGGTATCGTCGAATCAATTAGTGACTATATTTTAATTAAAACTAACTTCCAAAAACACAAATAATTAAGATCGGGATTTTGAGTTTGACTTTCTTACTTATTTAACAACTAAACTATGCAACTTAATAATCAAGGAGAAAGCAAGTATTCAGGTAGAAATTAATTAAGAAAATAGTTAGGAGTCCTTTTTTTCGTATCTATTAAGCCACTGTTTGACAACCGTTATTTTCTCACTCTTTTTCCTATCCTTGTATTTTAAAATTTAGGTGATCATATTTGTACCTTATCGGAATAGATTTATACCTTATCTCTTGTGGGCTATACATTGTCTTCCAATTTTATACTTTAATTACTGAATGAAATACAAATTCTTTTCATTTCTTTATGTATGGTATCAGAGCTAATTTTAAAATCACGAGTCACTTCAAAATAGAATATTTTCCATAATTTTACTCTTCCTCTCTACTTCGTTTCTCATCTTTTCTTGTGTCTCCATGGCCAATGATATTGTTTTTAGTACCAACACAACTTCTCATCTTCAAATATCCAAACTCCTCTTTTCCTGATTAATTACTTCCATGTTCTATTGCCAATTTACCCGATTGTCCACTTATATTAAAAACATATCTATTTTGAATTTTTATTTTTATTTTCATTAAACCATTGTCTGCCACTTTTTCCGAATCCCAAACCCTCTAACTCAATCCAGATTCAAGTTTTGTGACAAGCATTGCAAGAAATTAAAAGAAGGATTGATGATGTAGATTGCACTATACCAAAATAAAAGAAGGATTTTCCTTATTTTTGTTTTCCCATTTTTCTTGCTTGTTTCTTATCCTCTTTCCTTCTGTAATTTATTCCTTCGGTTCTTAAATATACTCCACGTGATTATTGACTTTGTATAGCATTAGAGAACATATTGACAACCTGTTTGGGAGTAATTTTTTGGCTCAAAAAATTGATTTTTTGGCTCAAAAAATTGATTTTTTGACCGTTATTTCACTATTTCAGCCGTCATATCTGATTTCTTCTCTCACAAGTGGATCTCACTTTTTTCCTAACGGTCAAAAAAATCAATTTTCAAAATCACTTCCAAACATGCTCTGAATATAATATTCGTTGTATTCTCTCTTCATATAGTAGATTTCTCACGTGTGATTTTTTCTCATCTTGGTTTTCCACATAGTGTTCTTGTATATGTGTTTTTTATTTTCATATTGTGCCGTCTGTATCATAATAGCAAGAATTAATTATAAATGGATAATTGAGGGTCAAAGTAAATTAACAATGGTGTATTTGCAATTTTAGCGCTTGTTTGTCACACAATATTTTACTTTCTATCACATTATTTTTTTTACAGTACTCATTTTTAACTATACATTATTTATTAAATTAATATTATACGCCAACCAAACACTTTTTCTTCTTTTTAAACCACACATTCTCCTTCAATCTACTAATCCATAATACATTTTTCAAAATTAAAGGGGCTCAAACACACCCTTAGTGACTTTTGTGATTTGAATAATCTCAACACTTAATTTGCCTTTTTTAAATTGTTTATTTTAGTAAATAATTCGACATAGCTCAAAATAAAATCAAAATATTGATCGTACATGTTTCTTGATTAGAATTAATAGTAATTAAAAGTAAAATATGTAGATAATCATTTATAATGACTTCGACACTCTACTCATTATAGTATAAAAATCTGTCGCTTGCAAAGTAAAATGACAACATAGAAAAATGTGTTAAATATACCACTTGTCACCATGGCAACCCAATTTAATTTTGTTTTACCATGGCCACCCAACTTTATACTTAACGTCATCATGGCCATCAAATTTGATTTTATTTTACCATAATCACCTAATTTCATATAACGTTTCACATGATCACCAAATTTCTTTTCATCATTTTCATTGATTTTAAAAGGAGTAAAATGGTAGCTTTGCATTATACATATATAAATTATTAAAAAAATAAAATAAAAATTTATTTTAAAAAAAATAAAATAAAAAACTTATTTAAAAAAAAACGTTCCTTAAAAAAATAAAATAAAGTAAAAACTTATTATAAAAAACGTTACTTAGAAAAATAAAATAAAATAAAATAAAAAATTATTTAAAACATTTTTAAAATAAAAAAATATTTTATTTTAAATTTATTTTTTTATATATAATAAAAGCTACAATTTTACCCTTTTAAAATTGTGAAAATAAGTTGGGCAATCATGATGAAACGTTATATAATGTTGGGTTGCCATAGTGAAACAAAATATAATTGGGTGGTGATGGTTATACCAATATAAAATTGGATAGTAATTGTTGGATTTAACCCTAGAAAAATTAATTTTGAATGTCATTTTTTTATAAAGTTAGACGCTATTATGTAATATAGTTAACACTTAATTATGTAATATATATAATTAATTTTGAATGTCATTTTTTATAAAATTTGAAAAGTTTAGACGCTATATATATATATAGACACACACGCATGCATTTAGGTCTCAAAATTGAACCTTAAGTTTTTGTCTTTTGGTTTTGAAGTCGGTAATCGTTTAATAGAGACTAACACCCAGCTGATAAAGGAAAGGTCATTACTGGACCTCTTCTAAGAATTTATTTTGTCATGCTAGGTAAGTTGTGTTATTGTCTCGTTTCGAAAGAATTTGTTAAATCACGCCCTCATTGGACTTGACTCGACTCCCAACTCAATCACGGTTACCAAGAGACTGACATCCATATAAAAGAAATATTTTGTGTTCGCCTACAATACTTTATTTCGAATCTCCACTCACCATATAAATCTTCGTCTAGCTAGTAAGTACATGCACTCAACTTTTATTAAGTGACTGAAAAGGATCCTTGATCTTAACCCTATAATCTTGGTCACACTACCAGTCTACAGGAGCAAATCATGGACATGTTAATCTCAACTCTAAAATCATGGATAATCAACCAGTCTACAGCCACAAATCATGGACACGGTTGCTGTAAATTTGCTGTTATTCCTTGTATATTGATTCACTATTAATAAACTTCCTAGTATAGCTTTTTGGTTTATGTATATATATAGCTTGCTGCCCTCATTGCAATCTGTGTACAAAAGCCAAACAATTGTAATACACAAAGTATTTTCTTACAGCAGAACATCTGTCCTTCTTTATCATTTGTTCTTCTTTATGGCATCAGAGCATTTTGACTCTAACGAGTACGATCCGTCTGCTTCCACCATGACTTCTCCGATTGTCTCTCACCCCACTGGTGGTCAGACTTCCGAACAACATTTAATCTCCATAAACACTAGCCAACTACAGCGCCCCACCACCTCCAGCTACCCAACCTGGCATGCTACTTTCTCTTCCCTCCTCTTTGGGTACGGTATTATGGGGTATCTTGATGGAACCCTCCCATGTCCAGCTGTACCCACCAAAACCACTTCGGAAAAAACGATGTTGCTGCCTATACTCGCTGGTTTAGACAGGATCAGCTCCTCTTGAATGCCATCTTGGCTTCTGTTTCGGAACAAATTGCTCCTCTTATTGCTTCGGCAAAAACCTCCCGTGACACTTGGGACAAGCTTTTTCGCTTGTATGCCAACAAGTCACGAACACGCATCATGCAACTTAAAGAGGCACTCACTCTCATGCAACGTGGTGAGAAACCCATTACTGACTATCTCCACAGTATCAAATGCATTGTGGATGAATTGGCTCTCATTGATACTCCTCTATCTGATGATGATATTACACTCTATGTCTTGCATGGACTAGGTCCTGATTATCGTGACATTGTTGCTCCTATCCGCACTCGCACCACTTCCTTGACATTCGAGGAATTGCACGACATGCTAGTTGGTCATGAGACATATCTCAAGCGCCTTGAATCTGCCACCAATAC
>NC_036249.1:25006221-25007207 GCF_002742605.1 Olea europaea var. sylvestris | reverse complement strand
ACAAATTCAATCCTCTGATGGATATCGCTATTATGTAATCTTTATTGACCACTATACTCACTACTGTTGGTTTTTCCCATGCACCAAAAATTTGATGTCTATCAAATTTTCACTCACCTAAAACTTGTGTTGGAAAAGCAATTTGATCATCCAATTAAAAATTTCTACTCAGATAATGGTGGTGAATATATCAAGTTAAAGACATGTTTTCTAAATCATGGGATCAGCCACCTTACCACTCAACTTCACACGCCCCAACATAATGGCATCTCAAAGAGACGACATCGACATATTGTTGAAACCAGAATGACCCACCTTACGCAAGCTGCCTTACCTACTACATATTGGCCTTATGCTTTTCAAACAACTGTGTACCTCATCAATAGACTCCCATCCCTAGCCCTAAAATATAGTTCACCTTATGAATGTTTGTTTGAGACAACACCAAATTATCTCAAATTACGGACATTTGGTTGCTTATGTTTTCCTTAGCTTAAACCCTATATTGGTCATAAGCTAGACTCCAAATCTCGTGCCTGTATTTTTCTTGGATACTCTATCTCTCGGAGTGCATATAAGTGCTTAGATTTCATGACATCTCGACTTTATCTTTCCTGCCATGTATAATTCAACGAAAATGAATTCCCCCCTCTCTGCTTAAAGCCACCTTCCGAGCCTATCCACACGAGTCCACCCACTGTGGTCTCGCCCCACCTATCTATTATTCTAATAGATATGCCCAGCGCATCATCTAATCCTGTTGTTGAGTCCTTCCCAAACCCAACTCGTTCACATCACTCTCAGCAGCAGCCCTTGGATCCGAGTCCTTCGCAGACTACATTAGTCACTTCTCTGGATGGTAACCCAAGTGCTACATCTGGCCCATCAGAACCTGCTGCACCAGTCCGTACTCATGGCATGATTACACGAGCCATGAATAATATCTACCGACCCAAGCAGATATACCAAGTGTCTAAACATTCACT
>NC_036249.1:24932010-25005895 GCF_002742605.1 Olea europaea var. sylvestris | reverse complement strand
ATACCTCAAAGCGACTCTTTATCATGGTCTACGGCTTCGCAAAACTAAAGGTCTTCATCTCACTGCATACTCTGATGCTGATTGGGCAGGCAATATGGATGACCGAACTTCCACTTCAGCCTATATCATTTATCTTGGCAACAATCCTATATCCTGGAGCACACGAAAACAGCGCGCTGTTGCGCGCTCCTCCACCGAAGCTGAATATTGTGCTCTTGCGACTACTGCTTTGGAAATAGCATGGCTCACTTCCCTCTTTCAAGAACTATAGGTGACTCCCCCTGCTGTACCAAAATTATACTGTGACAATATTGGTGCCACTCAGCTCAACTTAAATCCTATTCAACATTCCCGCATGAAGCATATTGCCATTGATATTCATTTTGTTCGGGACTATGTTAACAAAGGCCTGCTTAATGTATCTCATATATCTACCCGTGATCAACTTGTGGATCTCATGACGAAGGCTCTTTCAAAGACTCGCTTTCAAGAGCTTCGCACCAAGATTGGTGTTGCCGATGAAAGCACTGTCTTGCGGGGCGTGAAAAGGATCCTTGATCTTAGCCCTATAATTTTGGTCACACTACCAGTCTACAAGAGCAAATCATGGACATGTTAATCTCAGCTCTAAAATCATGGATAATCAACCAGTCTACAGCCACAAATCATGGACACGGTTGCTGTAAATTTGCTGCTATTCCTTGTATATTTATTCACTATTAATAGGCTTCCTAATATAGCTTTTTGGTTTATATATATATAGAGAGCTTGCTGCCCTCATTGCAATCTGTGTACAAAAGCCAAACAATTGTAATACACAAAGTATTTTCTTATAGTAGAACACCTGTCCTTCTTTATCATTTGTTCTTCTTTAGTGACTGACATGCTAGTATGAGAAATAGTTCCATGATCCGTTGGAAAACGCAATGCAGGCAAACATATTACACAAAAAATGAGAAAAATGAGGACACTGACAGAGATAAGCAAACATGTGAAATCAGTTACCATAATAATTCTGTTCAGTTCTAAATACGGATCAATCGAGAACTAGTTTATTTGAATTAAATCTTCATTTTTTTTTCAAAAAAGGCCAATCATACAAAAAGATACCATTTATGATGGTGGTGAAGTTAGGTATTAGAGGCCAGCATTCAATTAATAATGTTCAGACATTAAACTGGACAGTGAAATTGTGGCCACTAAGCTACATTTTCTTTGAAAAAATTGGTACCAATTCTTGAATTGCAGCATTAAATTGAACCCAACTAACAACCATGCCATGAACCAATCAAACATTGTATCACATTCTTCTCACTCCTCTATATAAACACCACAATTGGCATGGTTTTTATACACAGAAATTAAAACACTTAATTTATACTAGATTTTCTTCTGCAATGGCTTCTGCAGTTGTTAAGGCAACATGTTTTGTCCTGATAGCGGTGGCCCTAGTGGCGCCACTAGCTGATGCAGCAATCTCGTGTGGCACGGTGGTGGGTCAGCTGAAACCGTGCCTAGGTTATGTGCAGGGTGGCAACGTTGTTCCTCCCCCCTGCTGTGGCGGAATTAAGTCTCTCTATACATCTGCCAAAACCACAGCGGATCGCCGGTCCATCTGCTACTGCCTGAAATCGCTCGCCGGATCTTTTAAGGGCATCAACTACAGCAAGGCCGCTGGCCTCCCCGGAAAATGTGGTGTCAATATCCCATACAAGATTGACCCTTCCACTGATTGCTCAAAGTAAATACATCTATCTCCTTTCTAATTTCTCCACTGCTACTCAATTTTCTTCAGATTTATATTTATAATGGGATTCTTGTGTTGCAGGGTTCCATAATTTCATCAGTGGAGCAGAGAGTTCGCTACAGCAGCTTGTTTATGTACTATATGAATAAATAAAGAGAGTTTTCTTCTCTGAAGAGTGGAGGGAAAACCCTGGGGGTTTTCTTTGTACTTTTTTTTATGTGTAATCCAATTATGAGTATGTTTATTAGATTTTGCTATTTATGTATTTTCGTATTAATCATATATAATTTCGTTCGACAGAAGTTATTCTAAAACAATATAAAGGAATTTGAAACTCATTGCATATTAATTAATCTATCGAGCTATCGAACATGTCGTTGCTTGAGAAGCATCTCCCTGCCGAGATTCGGCGTACAATTATAAATTTTACTTACATTTTTTTTCTAATATATCCTCACATTAAATAATGATTTAAATAAGAGTAACTAACAAGGCACATTAAATAGGATTATGTTCGATAACTAAGAAATTGATTACACTATCAACGAAAAAGTAACCTATAATTTATGACAAATGAAAAAGGAAAGTAAACATATTTTTATGGAATGGAGAAAGTATTATGATATCTACTACAAAGACTTCGTCTTCGAATTTTGAAGGCAATGTGCATGTTGTTGATTAGGTGATGAGGCGGCAATCTCATGAGGTGATTGCCTATCGGGCCACCTGCTCTGGGGGATTAGGTCTATATCGGACCGCCAATCCCTCTTATCTCTCTCAGTGGCATCATCTTTGGCAAGATCAACCTTTACACTGGTTGCTCAAAGTATATATTCATTGAACCATTCCATTCTGTTAAACAAGTTCCATTATGTATAAACCTAATTTATTATTAACATGTAGCAGGACTTGAATCCATTATATGTAACACTATTGTTTGAATTTAATTTTTATACGCATTTCTTTGAAATTTAGCCAAAATAATTATTCTCATTAGGGGATTATTGTGTTGCAGTGTGCCGTAATATCATCTTCTAAGTGAATAGTAGGACGTTCGGTACATCATATGAGAATGAGATGCTTTACAGCCTGTTTGGGATGAATTTTTTATTTCAAAAAATTCATTTTTTGACCGTTATTTCACTATTTCAATCGTAATTTTTGACTTCTTCTCTCACAGGTGAACCCCACTTTTCTTCTAACGATCAAAAAATCAATTCTCAAAATTCCTCACAAACGGGGCCTTATACTTTCAATGTCCTCATAAATCTATGGATATCTACTGTTTTGATTATATTTATATATGACTCTTTGGATTATCGATTATTTTGACTATGTTTGAGCCACATTTTTTCCCAAAAAAAAAATACATTCTTAAACAGTGATTTAACATTATTTCAACCACACATTCATTAGTAAAATAATATTATACGTAAATCTAAAACTTTTTTTATTTTTTAACCATACATTTTTCATCAATATACTATTCAAAATTACATTTTTAGGAATATAATGTGACTCAAACAAGGGCTTTGTTTACTTTAACTTTTTGTTGTTGTTGATATCTACTAAAATGCTAACTTATCTATATAAATGGAAAATAATAACTAATTAATTTGTGGAAAAGAAAAAATGTTGAATTTATTAAGACTTAAAGTTGTGCAGCATTGTTGTTGGTTTCTTTCATTTTTCAGGACAGAACATGTCATTTATGAGACAATGACTTTTGAGCTAACAAGTACTGCCACGAGTCAAATTGAATTATTAATTGAGTGATGCTTCAGAAAATCCGGGTTCCATTCGAGGGTCGAGGTGGTGGCAGTCAAATTGAATTATTAATTGAGTGATGCTCCCTTCCAGGGTCAAGGTGTGGGGTTCCATTCCAGGGTCGAGGTGGTGGCAATCAAATTGAATTATTAATCGAGTGATGCATCAGGGTTCCGTTCCAAGGTCGAGGTGGCAGCACCTCGACCCTGGATCTTCACACATGCCACCTCGACCCTGGTACCTGGATCTTCACACATGCGGGCCCCACTCCTTTTACATCGAGGGCCGAGGCGTTCCATTCTAGGGTCGAGGTGGTAGCACCTCGACCCTGGATCTTCACACATGCGGGGCCCACCCCATTTACATTGGGCACCTCGGCCTTGGACTGGATCCCCGGATTTATCTCGGGATCTCCAACTTTTTTTTTATTAATTTGAAATCCCGGGATCTTCAGCTTTTTTCTTATTAACACCTCGACCCTAGACTGGATCTCGGGATTTTATCCCGGGATCTCCAGCTTTTTTTTTTTTTTATTAGTTTGAAATCTCGGGATCTTCAGCTTTTTTCTTATTAATTTGAACCTTAAACAGTGTTGAACAAAAAATTCATCAGGTATTTCATTTTAATTATATTTAATTTTATGAATGCGTTTGACTGAATATATGGATCCTAATGAACAAATTATTAATCAGGATCTTGAATTCATTTCCTCACTGAGACAAGCTATATGACGCTCAAGTTTCAAAAATCTTCAGTGATGGAAAATTTTCTTTTCCAATCAAAATTGAGATTGGATTCAAGTAATGAAACTTGACATTCTCTAATAAAATAATCTTACATATAATTTTTACTGTAATCTGTATCTTCATTTGAATTTGACCAATCCAATCAATTCAATTTGGTTAGGATTAATCTTTTAACAGTTCTAAATACTATAACCAAGAATCCTTCGATTCTCAATTCTAGTACCCAAAATGAAGCAAAATTTTAACATGTTAGATCAATTACTTTTGCAAATTCAATTTATATTTAGCACAAATTCTCTCATTATCATAATTAAATATTGATTGTGGAGCCTATTATTAGTTCATTTGAAACCAATAACTCTATTGAAATAATGTGCAAATCTTATCCGATTTCACATATTCTTAATATTTTTTCGATTCTCTTGGAAACTTAGACCCCATCAACCCTTGTGTAAAACTTTTGGGTTTTGCTACGCTAATGTAAAAGTTGACATAGAAGATGATCTAACGCACATGAGAAGATCGGCATTTGTTAATTCATGCGAAACCCAATCGCAAAATGTGGAGATCGATCACACCTTCTGTCAACCCATTTGATCACTTTAGCTTCAGTCAAAACTTTTATCATTGTATCTAGAGACCCATGGAAAGTGCGACTAATAAATGATTGGGCCCAGAGAGCTGTAATAAGGCAATCTAGCCGTTGATTTAGTAGTTGTCTGTTATAACTACTTAAAATTATGTCTAAAATCAATTTGTACGGTGTTGTGCATCACCATCACATTAAAAGTGGAGGCCTAGAAATAGGGTTACTTTATTGAGACTTGTGCCAAAAGACAGGCTTGTCTAATAGAATTATTTTTATTTTTATTTCTGTATTAAGTTTTGAAACAAAAATAGGAAGATTAAGGCCCTGTTCTCTTTACCATTTTCGGATCATTTTTTGTTTTCGATTTTTCAAAACAGTGAAAATCTGTTCTCTTTCCCGTTTTCGAAAACGTATTTTCGAAAACGAAAAAAAATTTTGTGAAGAAAACACAAAACTACTTTTTTATCGTTTTGGACGTTTTCAGTGTAAAACTTGAAATTTTTGAAAACGCGGGAAACACTTTTTTTTATTTATTTATTATTATTTTTTTATTTTTTTGAGGAGGTGGTGTGATGATTCTCAAAATTTCAAAAAAAATTAGAAATTAATTTTTTTTTTTTTTTTTTTTTTTTTTTTTTTTTGAGGTGGTGGTGTGATGATTCTCAAAATTTGAGAAACTAACAAAAAAAACGCATTTTCAACAATTTCAAAACAAACACTCAAAACACAAAACTCAAAATGAATTCAAAATTCAAAACACAAAATTGAAACACAAAAAGAACACCCCTAAAATTCTCTTACTCTTGACTCAATCCCTTGTTACGCTTGCTACCTCGTGACCTGCAAGGACTAAGTTATACTCAGTCGATATAGATACGTTAAAAAGAGTGTAAAACTGGTACAAAAGTATTCCTTCGCTTGAAATCCATTACAGTTCACAACATTCAATAAGCCAAATGACTTACCAGGTGGAAGTTACATCCACTCCCAACCAGTCATTAATTGAGACTGACAAGTGGCCATGAATCATCCATTAGAAACCTGACTTGCTCAACATGGAGAAAACTGATGTCTCTCACGGATAAGTGATAAATAACTACCCGAACTCCGGGCAAAGATTGAGAGCAAATTTCATACAACTCCATCGTCATTTTTCAGATCATTCTTGCTTCTAACTTGAGCATCAGCACACCTACCCCATGTAATCAAGGATTAGTTCGACTCCCATTTTTTACGTAGATGTATAGCTTGTCACAGGTACAAGGCACGTTGTTGAAAGTGAACTTGTACCACTGACCTTAGCAAGGATTATGTAGAGTATTTGCAGAGGAAGCTTCATTCAATTTATGAGTGAGTCATAACTAACCAAGAGGCAACTCCTCCATCTTAGAGTTGGTATATATGATAGATGTACCTGTCATTATGCTTGTTTCGGCTGCAGAAAGCTGATCCTGATGTTCTTCAAGATGACCGACCTACAAATATGTCTGAAGAATCAGTAACTTACCATTTAGCGATGATTACAGAAATAATAAATAAGAATGGCAACTAAAAAGAGTTGGATGCTCTAGGTTCAGGAACAGCCATACATTTCTTTTCACTATCCTTTTTGATAGGGCAAGCAACATTCTTTTCGAAGTTCAGAACAATTTATATATAGCATAAGTTGGAGTGGCAACAAAGAGGAGCTGCAAAATTAAGGAACTCCCAGTGGAGGAAAATTATTCAGAAAAAGCAGAATCGCAAGATTCTTTAAGTCGCTGGGAATAATAACCTGCAATGTTTACACACTACTGCAGCTTTTCGTATGCATATATAAACTGGAAGGTGAATCACAGAAATAACTTATACATTCGGTACTCTAAAATCTGAAAGGAAAGAACCAACATCACAGTCCAACTTCTATAGCACATCCATTGAGATAATAGAAATCCTTAAGCATCAACTCATTGACAAAATCAAATACGTAGGTAATTTAAATTGAACGTCTTTGGTTAATTAAATAAATAAGAAATCAGATATCAATATCTATCAAGATTACAGATGACTGTTCCCAAATTTCAGCATATAAACCAACCTGTAGGCAGCCCTAAAGCCACACCAATGGTTGGCAAAAGCCAATTAACATCGCTGGTACTTTAGTGACCACATGCAACAAGCCAAAAAAAGGCCCTTTCTGAAGCCATGCTTCAAGGACCAATTCACTCCAAACTATCCAGGAAAGCCATACGTCAAAACAATTAAAATGAGTAATTTATTTATATTTTACACAGATAACCGCTAATATATTTGCTTCTGTTAACTACTTCAACTTGATATTGAATATAAGAATTGTTTCATATCACTGGGTGAAACTTGACTACATGCTGTACACTTTGCCACTACATTATCGGGCTTCTACTTCAGCTTCTAACAGGTTCTAAAAGTCCGACACTATTAATTTTGTGTCACCTGTGGTTTTCTTCATTCTACTAAATTATATGAACATACACTGTTTCTAGTTTTGTAGCTTCACTACTCAATAATCTGATCTCCAATCCCCACCCCATGGTCTTCAAAGACAATACTTTCAAGTCGGGCAACAAGCTTTTGAGTTGATGATGTTAAGACTTTGTTCTCGTGTCTCAAGTTTTCCACTTCCTTTCTCAGTTTAACATTCTGATCTTCAACCATTGAACTACATTCAAGCTTATTACTGAGAAATTCAATCTCTTTCTTCAGATTACAGATCTCTTCCTTTAGTTCTACATTCTGCTTTCCCAGACTTCTGTTTCTTTCTTCTAAATCGTCCTCATCATCCTACACCAATAAAGATTAAAGCACAGTTTTGAGGTCCTGAGTAAAAAGGGAAAGACACACAAATAAATGAATAAAGCAGAACAAGAAACATGAAAGGAGAAAACGAACTCACATCACTGACTAATATAAATGTAAAATTGCTTGGTAATGTACGAGAATGCTCTATCTCCAGACTTCTGTTTCTTTCTTCTAAATCATCCTCATCGTCCTGCGCCAATAAAGATTAAAGCACAGTTTTGAGGTCCTAAGTGAAAGGAAAAGACACAGAAATTCAAATAAATAAACAAAAGCAAAGAGAAGAACAAGTAACATGAAAGGAGATAACAAACTCACATCACTGACTATGATGGATGTAAAATTGCTTGGTAATGTATGAGAATGCTCTATCTGCTCTTTTCGATCATTTAGGACATGACAAGAAGTAGACGGGGATTCAATATGATCTGTCGAAACTATTGATAATTGATTAGAAAACCTTTCCTTGGGCTCACAAACTTCTCCAACTATCTCTACCTCAGATTCACTGTTGCTAATTGCCTTTTGTTCAGAACTTCCATAATTGATCACCATGTCACTGCCCTGTTAAAAGAAGTAATTTGCATCTAAAGATATTTGGTCCCTTGATAAGTTAAGATGTAAGGTTATGCCAAAGTTGTTCTGAAATAAAAATCATCAACTAAAAGGCCTCACAACAACGAGTAGCTACATTATGTTCCAAGACAAAAACTACTCACACTACTAAGTGAATCACCAGGAGAACAGCTTTGATCCACATGATGTGCAATTCGTTCACTTTGTGCTGCAAAAAGCTCTTTGATTATTTCAATTTCTGACTCCTCCGCAGTCAATTCAAGTTTCCAAGTTATCTGATAAAATTTAACCGTTAAAAATGTCAATCTTCTACAGCATCTACATGCAGTATTAACAAGCTTAACAATAAGAGTAAGATATCAATGGCACGTGAATAAACTATGATCCTGCCATGTCTCCACAGATAGTAGTTTCAAGATACTATCCATCCAAATACAAAATCAATACTGTAGTTGAAGGTTTGACATGTCAAAAATAAACATAATCCTTACCCTCATCAATAAATATTTATGCAGCAAAATTTAAAAACAAAAAATTACAATTTCCATTTTCTGAAGACCAAAGCAAAACGTCTTTAACATTGTGTGAATTGGTGAACAACTCTACAACAATTAACCTTTTACATACCTGATTAGCATCCAGCTCTTTAACCTTCAAACAATGTCCAAGATGAGACCTACTATTTCCCCACCGGCAGATGCGGGGAAATCTCAGTGTATTATCCAACGATTTTGGGCGAGCATTGTGGACATGCTCGTACAACCATATCTATTCCCCCATTAACACAGAAAGGTTAAATTCTGAATTTGAGAGATCACATAATCAATACACCTAGTAATTGAGCAAAGGTACTTTAATAACAATAACATTTTTTGCACAAACAAGGATGCAAATTACAACATCCACACTTTCTAGGTTAGTTCATTAACCAAGAAAAGATGTTTAAAATACTCCAAAGCTGAAGATAAATTAACTAAATGGACCTTTTTTTAACATTTAGGGTACTTACTTGAAGTAAAATAAGACAGCCTCCTATGTACTGAACATTCTTTTCTTTTCTTTTGCACAACCAATTAAATAGATCTTCGAGAACAGCTGCTCCCCAGGCAAATCGACTCACTTTACTAAGGTCTTGGAGAAGAGAAAGAAAGCGGGAATCAACCTTTCCATTTGAATTCGGGAAAAGTAAAGTTCCAAACGTGAATAACAAAAACGTCCTTGTAAAATCTTCTTCGTCTGCCTCCCCATAACACTTGAGTCGCTCTTCAAGTGCTGCTACCGTTATTTTTCTGTTCCATAAGACAGCACCATATTCTCTCTCTAAATCTGAAAATGGTACATCTTCTCTTAAAATCACAGGATTACCCGTCACAGGAAGCCCAAGAATCAACGCAACATCTAAAAGAGTTATTGTGATCTCCCCAGGAGGAAGTGTGAATGTGCACTTCTTGGGATTCCATTTATCCATCAATTCCACTAGTATGTTTTTGCACAGCAATTGATTTGGAATCAGAAGCAAATAGCCGAAACCAATCCTATTTAATGCTTCTTTTTGAGACTCTGTCAACTTATTTACATGCTTGACAAATGATGGCAAGGAAAATCTCGTACTAAAGACCTGCATGCATGATTAGTGCGTTATAACTTATAATCATGAGCTAACTGACACGTGAAGTCCATAAGAAGTTTCATATATGTCAAAGTAGCATGCACACAATGCAAACCCTTTTCTCAGCCCTCCTGCCACATGAATACTCTAGTGATATTAGATGGACGAGTGTACCACATATTGCTTATGGTTTGATGCATGCCTTACTCTCTCCCTAATAACAGCAAGATATAGAATATTATCAACCCTCCCCACATATATACAAGATAATTGCACATTTATCATCATTGTACTACAAAAAGAAGGCATGCTTCTCTTAATCAATGCATATACAAAGTTAACTGCCTAACTTGTTTTCTAGCATATCTAATAAATCACCAACTCATTTGAAGCTTGAATAGTTAGAGATTAGTGAAACTATAGGCTGTTGATAAGTCAATCGTCTATGGGATTAGGAGTTCCCTCCTATTGTTCTATTGGATGAATGTCTACTATCCAGTGGATATTGGCCGACCATCCATCGCATGACTGCTCAACCATCCTTGGCACCACTAGATACACAAGATGAGAAGCTCTCTCCTATCCATCCAAGGGATAAGAGGAATTTACAGTAGACAAACTGATCTAACTAATCCACTACACAAGTAAGCTACTATTTGGGTTAGATAAAAATCAGTTTGATGAAATGTGTGGTTAAGAAGTGGTGTGAGTAAAATTAATTGTTAACTTTGACATAAATTTTAATAATCTTCTTTAGATGAACCAAACACGGGCTAAGAGTGGCCTCTAAGAAAATCGAAGTTGAGTAGTGAACAAATGAGATACTTACTATCAGCAGAAGCCCCTAATGACTAAGAAAGGATCTTTTCTATACAGTAGGAGGTAACAACCTCTCCACGCACAAGACGCATGCTACTCTACAAGCATATACACATCCAATTACAAGCGCACACACACTGCAAAAATGCGATAAAGCACGTGGACGAAGAGAAATGCAAACACATAAACGTTAGCCTCCATAAGATTGAAATAAAATAATTAACTAGAAAATAAATCAAATTAAGAAGGGGGCTCATAAAACAAAAATTCAAAAACAAAATTCTGCTTCCTTTCCGTCTTTCTTATTGACTCCTTTAACTATTTTAGATGACTGAGGCTAGTCATTAATTTGATGAAAAAAAGATACCTTTTTCCCTTTCTCCTTGGGAAGAATGGAAGATCTTCTGCTCGGATTCTTCATCTCAAGTTCTCAAGTAGAAATTTGAATGGAACTGAGGGTGAAGTGCAAAATTTGAATCCGGGGCGAGGGAGAACGCGTGAGTATGACTTGTCAGTGGGGTGCGGCAGAGTGGGGTTTGAAGCTTGTATGAGAAGCTTAAGGACAAAAGGGTAAAAAGCGCTAGAAACTTTCCAAAAAGAGTTGATTTGCGTCGCTCTATTTTCTTTTCATACAATTTATCCCCCGTTTGATTCCTATTCTTTAATCACAAAAATGAAAAATATGACAATTATTCATTACATCAAGTCATCATATTTGACTTTCTATTTCTTGTGTGAATCTATAACGATTATATTTTTCATTTTCTTTCTCATTCTCACAAAAATAGGTACCAAACGAGACCTTAATCACCTGATTTTCTTAAAAATTTCAGTTTGATCACTACTCAACCCTGCCGTTCAAAAGCCAATTACGGGGCTAACAACGCACAAATGGACTCGTCACCTCTATTAGTTGGATGTGAGTAACACAGTTTGATTTTAACATTTTTATTTTTTTTTTACTTATTTTCAAGAGTAATACTATGAAGTTCCATTAGAGTTGCAATCCCAATTTATGTGACATTAGATGATGAGTTAAATTAAATATGAAATTAAATGAATTGTTTAATTCTACCTACCAATTAATATCATATTAGCACCATTTAGACTGGCGTTGCAACCTCAATAGGACTGAATAATGGCATTACTCTATTTTCAAACCAAACTATTTAAAATGGTTTGAAAAATTTTCAAATCAAATCAATTCTTGTCACGTTCAAAAAAACTAAACAAAGCCACCTTTTGCAATTTAGTGGGTTTTAAACCTGTGTTTATAGCCTTTGTTTGGTTTAGCTTTTTTAAGAATTTTTTATAAAAATTGATGAATGTGTGATTTAAAAGTTATAGATCGCGGGAAATGTGTGGTTAAAAATAAATTTCAATACAACACTTAAAAAATTAAACTTTCAAAACATAAATCTTACAATTTAATATTATTAATGCAAATTTAAAGTTATAAATACTAAGTTTAATCATAACAATTAACAAAGCTCACTTAAGAAACAAAAAATTTACGACATCTTGATGGTATTCCAAACCTAAAGTGAATATCTTCCTCCTCTTTCATTTGTTAATTTTATGAACTTTAAAAATCTAGGCTTCATTTTACTCCTAGTAGTTAAACCGTTTGAGTCATATGATGAATAATGGATTCGATGAAGCTATCACACAGTTTTTAAAGTGCTTAAACTGAAATCAAATCGTTTTTAAGCAAATTGGTTTGATTCTAAATTCAAGATTGATCGGATCCAACAAAACAAAACCAACTATTCAATTTGATCGGGTAGTTTTGTGACTTTTCAACCATTGTTATGTTGGAAATCTACTTAATATGCTCGGAGGAAAATTAAAATAGATTTCGATTCTCACAGGAAATCTCTTTGTATTTAGATAGAAATTGTGAAAAGATTGTACATTTTTCAGATCTACAAACTTCTTTGCTATTCTTTTCGTTCCAGCAATCTTGATTCGCCACCCACAGCTGTTCAATTGTCCAACCTTCAACGGTGATCCACACAGATAACAAGATTGCAGTTACCAGGGTTTTCTCCTCTTGTGCTAGCAAGAATAATTATGAGAAAAACGTATGGATTGAAAATCCTAACCATGTATTTATATAAGTCCAAACGGGCCTGACCTGATCCAGTCCAATATTTAGTTAATCCATTTAATTAAATTTGGTCCCTGAATTAATTAATCCAATTAATTAATTTGGGCCTATAAATAACCAACGCAATTAATTAATTTATCCAACGATTGTTAAGTTAATTAATTGACAAATTGCAATATTCCAATTCTCTTTTGTGTGTGACCCATCAGGTTCCCGATCACGATACCTAACGACGTGAAATATTATTTTGATATAATCAAAATTGATAAATTAAAACACCCTTTTAATTTATCAACAATTCACACTTGCCATCCCAGATTGACATCTAGCAATGTGTCAAGGCAATGCATGTAACGAGGAATGTCATGTGGTATGACAAAACTAAACTCGTTCGTTTACCGTGAAACTATAATCCCTTCATCAATATGATCTGATCAATTACAAGATATGAAATTGTGTCAATCCCGAATATCGTTCATATCTTTCACTTCACTATTAAGTCAATATAAATTGAAAACTCCTTTTCGACTTATGAGTACACCTTGACCAAGGATTTCGTTATCGACTTAATTAAATGAAACGTAGATCATAATCTCCTACTATCTAAAAGTGACGAATCCTTTATTGGTCAATCACAACATTCATAGGATTTTTGACGTACTCGAACGATGTCGTATTAGTGGCCCTTTGCAGAGCAACATCTAACACCGTCAAAGTATGACTGTCCTCATATAAGGTACCATGATGACCTCAAATCAAAGGACCAATTTCACTACTAAACGTTACATATTAACCATTGACACTCAGATAGTTATCCATGTGGAATCTCTTGGTGGGTCTCCAATGTTTTGTTCTATAACAAAACATCCACGTGTTCATTTAAGTATCACTACACTTTAGCTTGTGAGATCAGCTACTTACTTCACAAGTAAGAAATGTCACACATGATGTTCTATCCATAATAACAATATCTGTATCTCGCTATTACTTACGACCACGGACGATTTAAGATTCAATCATATATAATTTGTATCTCACAATCACAACTTCTTGTAATTAAAAAATTACGAAGATTTGAATTTACAGACTCTATTATTTATTTAATTGTCTATTAATTAAATAATAGATCTGCCATTAAATTTTATTAATTATATATCAAAAGTATTTATGTCCAAGGTTGATTGGACCTAAGGCATAACACTTACAAACTCCCACTTGCACTAGATCCAATCACTTATGTATCCAATATTATAACAATCTACATGACGATCATGTTTATGCTACGACAACTCTTTGTCAGTGGATCTGCAATATTGTTAAATGTGGAAATTTGTTCTTTTCTTTACGTCATTTCTATGTATTATCTCTCTGATGAGATTATACCGCTTTAATACATATTTGGATCATTGATGAGACCTTAGTTCCTTTGATTTCGCGATAGCTCTATTGTTATCACAATACAATGTCATGTGATCAACAATATCAGGAACTATTCCAAGTTCATTTATGAATATCATGATCCATATTTCAACTTTTTGCTACTTCTAAAGTAATCATGTATTAGGTTTCTACTATTGAATCAACGATTGCTTCACATTTGGAATCTTTCCAACATTCCGCTTAAGAGTAAACCAGTTTCTCCATATGAAATCTTCTTCTCAAGATTTCATCTGTGTAAATTGGGATGAATTAGGCAATTTTCTAGATCTATCTTTATAGATCAAGTTGCTTCTCCCATATTGTTCATGAATAAATCTTTTGACAATCTTTATTTCAACGATTGAAATATAGGGATACTGTTTCCTATAATATTAGAAATACAACAATGCTCCCACTATTTTCTTGTAAACACACAATTCATCTTCAAATTTGATAAAATCAAATACTTTGACTTTTTCATCAAATTGAAGATTTCAGCTTCATAGAGACTTCTCTTAACCTATAGTTACGATATGCAACTGTTGCAAGCAAAATTCGAATGGACTTTAGTAAGGCTACAGGAGAAAGGTTTCACCAAGGTCAACACTTAACATTTGCTATTAGCCTTGCTTTGTATATATGGATATTCTCATCCATATCGCCATTTTCCTTGTAAACTATTTACAAAAACTTAAGGATTTTATTCCATCAGGAGGCTCGACCAAGGTCCAAACCTTGTTCACATACGCCGAGTTCATCTCGAGTATCATGGCCTCTTGCTGTCTCTTTTAAGCCAACACTTGACTTTTTGGTGTAATTAGTAGGTTCATCATCCTAGATCAGTAATACCTTATTAGTAATCACAGATTTGCACCTTCTTGAAGGTCGAATGATCCTACTAGACTCACATAGAGCTGAGATGTCCTCAGGAGTCTCTACTCCCTGATTAAGAGTATGTCCTATATCAGATATGGGATCAAACTTGAATTTATCTACTTGGTTAACTATATCTGTAGACTCTTGAACTCTTTCAAATTCTATTTTGCTCCATTGTCCTCCCCTAGAGTAAACATTTTCTCTAAGAAGACGATACGTCGTGAGACGAAGACTTTCTTCATGATAATAGAATTTATATTTAAATGTCTGTTTTGAATATCCCCACAAATACGTATTTATCAGATTTAGTGTTAAACTTATCTGATTCAAGGTGCTTCAAATAAGCGTCATGGCCCCAAACTTTCATATGAGATAAATTGGGACTATTGCCTTTCCATAACTCGTATGGATTTCTGTTAACCAATTTAAATGTGGCATGATTTAGTGTGTTGCACACTGCAATTAATGCATGACCCCAAAACAATTTTGGGAGATTTGCATGGCTTGTTATTAATCGCATTATATCTAATAATTAAGGATTCCTCCTTTTAGATATACAACTATGTTGCAATGTATATGGAGGAGTTCACTGCAAGAGAATCTCATTTTCTCTTGGATAATCTAAATTTTATCTTTAAGAAATTCTCACTCGATCGAATCTTAATATGAGGGTATCTTTATATATTTGTTTCTCTACTTCTAATTTGAATCCCTTGAATTTTTCAAGAGTTTCATGTTCGAGTTTCATCAAGTATACATGATCATTGATGAAATAAGAGAAACATTACCTGACATCAATTGACATGAGTCCATATGAATCACTATGCATTAGACCAGTAATTATGCTGACCTTTCTTCTTTTCAAGTAAAAGAAGATTTGGTCATTGTGTCAGATATGCATAATTTGTACTTGTCAAAATCAATTAATCCCGAGTATACATTTTTATGTAACTTTGGAATTGCATTTCATCTATATGACAAAGTTTGCCATGCCAGATTTTAGTAATAATTAGATTATCGCATTTATGCCTTATAATTTCTATACTCATTATAAAATCCTTAGTATTAAAGAATATAAACATCGTTTTGTAATTTACCATAACCATTAGGATCTTTACCAAGATAAACAAGAATAACAATTGTCCTTAACAATAAAATAGTTCATGTCCGAACATGAAATTCATTTTAATGTTCCAGCAATGGTTGGTATAAAGCGACATTTCTCTAATTCCAATACTAAACCAAAAGGCAATGACAAGAAGTATATTCCCACAGGCAATGCAGCAACGTTTGCTCATCTCCAACGTGTAGGTCAACTTCTCCATTTCGCAGTGGTCTACTTCTATTTAGTTTCTTCATATCTGGTATCAAATACCTAAGAAACTCGTGAAGGAGACGTAAGTCACGCTATATTCCTTCCAATGACATTTCATTCTATAATGAAACCAAGGGTCTTTAGATTTCGTATTGTCCTTCGGTTAGACTGTCTTAACCATATTGGGTGATTTCCCAAAGTACCTTTAGACTTCTTCTTAATACCCTTAGAGGAATCAATGGCTTGCCCACTTCTAACTTTGTTGTTGGGCATAACAGTCCTAAATATGTTAATCAACTTGATGAGTATGCATTCGAGTTTATTCATATCATAATTCATAATTAGTATGAATAACTCTATGACTGAGATTGCAGAGCTAAGTCAATACTTAGTTCATAGTTAATGATTGAACTCAATTGAGACACTTCTCATGTCAATTATCTTCAGTACATGAGGATTGACTAAAGATTCTTTTGTCACTTTGCATCGGTATAGTTGTTTACAAGTCTCATATCCTTCCACACATGATTATTATTATACAAATCTTTGAAATGAAAAATCATGTGTTAGCATGTTAGTATCTATACTCTCATGTTGCTTCTGTAACTCAGGTGACATAGTTGCAAGTATCATATACATTGCAGTACTATTGTCATCACTGCATTTATTATAGCAGCCACCTCTTTCTTGATCAAATCATCAGCATACATCTCTAGAAAGGACTACTCAAGGACATAATCGATTTTCTCATGCCTGAGAATAATTCTCAGATTGCAGTGCCAATTAAGAAAGTTCAGTTTGGTTGTTAACATCCAATATGTCATTCAAAACATATGGTTACTCAAGATTCAATATAAATGTAAATGACGAAAAGAAAAAGAATAATTTATAAAATACATCAATTAATTTAACACGAACTTTCATTATATTAATCATGCTCCCACTGTTTAACTAAAAATTATGACCATCTTACATAAATTTATGGAGTCCATACTTGATTCTCAGTGGGCTGGAATCTCATCTATTATATTAAGATCTTGAGTGTACTCAACAAACCTTAATATAACATTTGGGTAGATACTATTATTAATTGTATCTCCATACAACTCCCAAATCATTAAGCTGACAACTCTTTGTCTTCACACATCTTATGTGTTAGCTTAACATGCCTCTAAAATTTATCTCCTTGAGTGTACTCAACAAAAGATAAATTTTAATTAAGTCGAACCCATCATTCAGAAATATCCAATATTTCATAGTGTCAAACATATCCCTAATAGACCAGCCTTGAGTGTACTCAACAAGTTGAGACGATTTGGGATTCTGATTTTTCACTATAATGATGGAAGGTAATTATAAATGTGACTTAATATTTTATACAGGGATTTTGCATTCAAAGGTCTCATCCTAACAATAATATATATTTTATTATACATCTACCATGCAAATAAATATATATATAACATCATATAATAGTGTGGACGATTATGAACTTTTACTATCTAGTTTTTCCGAGCCATAAGAAAGACTAGTTGGTCAATTCCTAGGGGGTATAACATCAAACAGTATCAATGCACCATCTTCATGGTTTCCTCCTCTTCTTGTTTTTTCAATTAGTCCAACTGCAACATGTATCATATACTAATTGGCACGCAGGCCTACATGAAATTGGACTCGTAGATCCATAACAACAATAACAATAACGGACTCGTAGGTTCAAAATGATTAAGAGCTCGCAGACCCATAATAATAACAATAATAACTGGCTCCCAAGTCCAAAAAAATTAAGAGCTCGCAGGCTCACAAAATATTATATGCAAACATGTTTCAAATTTCTAACAATTAAGTACTTCTAAACTCCTTTAGACAAATGGATTGGAACAATTAAATAATTAATTAATCATATTAATTAATTAATTTAATTAGCGGGCATATTTAATTAAAATCAAATTTTAATTAAATATCGAATTAGAGTCCAACTCTAATTTCAACAATTATAGGGCAGGATAATTTAATTAAAATCAAATCTTAATTAAATATCGAATTAGAGTCAAACTCTAATTTCAAAATTTAAGACGGTTGAATTTAATTAAAATCAAATTTTAATTAAATAAAAAAATTAGAGTCTAACTCTAATTCTAATATTTAGGGCGAATTAATTTAATTAAAATCAAAATTTTAATTAAATATCAAATTAGAGTCCAACTCTGACTGAAACAAATTTTAGGGTGAATTGATTTAATTAAATAGCAAATTAGAGTCAAACTCTAATTTCAAGAAGAAATTCAGGACGTGACAATTTAATTAAAATCAAATTTTAATTAAATGTCAAATTAGAATTCAATTCTAACTTCAATAACATAGTTGCTTGAATAATTAATTAAAATCGAATTTTAATTAAGTGTTAAATTAGAGTCAAAATCTAATTTTAATAGAATTAATTTAATATAGGATAACACTCTTAAATAAAATAAAATTCTATTTGGGGTCAAATGTAATATTTAAGTCAAAATCATATTTTAACGAAACTATAAAAAGTTGTCAATTTTAAATAAAATTTTATTTTGGGTCAAAATTGAAATTTCAAGTCAAACCCATTTGAAAATCAAATTTAAAACCATTTTAAGATTCAAATTCAAAACTCTTTTGAAAATTGCATCTTGACACAAATTTAAATTTATAATCAGGAACCTCCAATTTCGAAAATTACAGGCAGGCCCTTCATTAAAATAATTGCAATTGACCCTGAATTGAAATTGCACACAGGGGCTCAACATCTTTGAATTTATAACCTGAGCCCCCGTCTCAACTTTTTTCACCCGATCTTGACAACCTTAGAAGAATACCCTTCCCTGCGATGCCGGTCATTTATTAATGAGGGACAATGACGCCGCCCCTTAGCTTTTGCGGCGGAGGCCGCCGCTATCCAACAGCGACGGCTTCCTGCCGCCCACAAGCGTCACTGCTGCTGATTTATTTTCTTTTTAAATCAGATTTCAAAGGAATGAAAATCAAATTACATCTTAATTGCTAGAAACAAGAAAAGAACAAACTTAACTTTTGATTGTTCCAAAAAATTTAAGACAATCTCTAACAAACACAAAGTATGCTCTGATATCACTGTTGGGAATCTACTTAATATGCGCAGCGAAAAATTAAAACAGATTTCGATTCCCACCAGGAATCTTTTTGTGTTTAGATAGAAATTGTGAAAAGATTGTACCTTTTCAGATCTACAAACTTCTTTGCCATTCTTTTCATTCCAGCAATCTTGATTCGTCACTCACAGTTGTTCAATTGTTCAGCCTCCAACGGTGATCCACACAGAGAACAAGATTGCAGCTACCAGTGTTTTCTCCTCTTGTGCTAGCAAGAATAATTATGAGAAAAACATATGGATCGAAAACCTTAGCCATGTATTTATATAATCCCAAACGGGTTTGGGTCTGGTCCAATATTTAATTAATTCATTTAATTAAATCCGGTTCGTAAATTAATTAATCCAATTAATTAAATCGGGCCTATAAATAACTAACAAAATTAATTAATTTATCGAACGATTGTTAAATTAATCAATTGACAAATTGTAATCTTCCAATTCTCTTTTGTGTGTGACCCATCAGGTTCCCGATCACGATGTCTAACGAAGTGAAATATTATTTTGATATAATCAAAATTGATAAATTAAAACACCATTTTAATTTATCACTAATTCACACTCGCCGTCCCAGATTGACATCTAGCAATGTGTCAGGGCAATGCATGTGACGGGGAATGTCATGTGGTATGACAAAACTAAACTCGTTCGTTTACCGTGAAATTATAATCCCTTCGTCAATATGATCCGTTCAATTACGAGATATGAAATTGTGTCAATCTTGAATATCGATCATATCTTTCACTTCACTATTAAGTCAATATAAGTCGAAAACTCCTTTTCGACTTATGAGTGCACCTTGGCCAAGGATTTCGTTATCGACTTAATTGAATGAAACGCAGATCATAATCTCCTACTATCTAAGAGTGACGAATCCTTTATTGATCAATCACAACATTCAAACGATTCTTGGCGTACTTGAACGATGTCGTATTAGCGGCCCTTTGCAGAGCAACATGCAACACCGCCAAAGTATGACTGTCCCATATAAGGCACCATGACGACCTCAAGTCAAAGAACCAATTCCACTACCGAACGTTAGAGATTAACAACTAACACTCAAATAGTTATCCATGTGGAATCTCTTGGTGGGTCTCCAATGTTTTATTCTATAACAAAATATCCGCGTGTTCATTTAAGTGTCACCACACTTTAACTTGTGAGATTAGCTACTTAGTTCACAAGTAAGAAATGCCACACGTGATGGTCTATCCGTAATAACGATATCCGTATCTCGTTATTACTTACGACCACGGATGATTTAAGATTCAATCATATATAATTTGTATCTCACAATCACAACTTCTTGTGATTAACAAATTACGAAGATTTGAATCTACAGACTCTATTATTTATTTAATTGTCTATTAATTAAATAATAGATTTACCATTAAATTTCATTAATTATATATCAAAAGTATTCATGTCCAAGATTGATTAGACTTAGGGCATAACACTTACATGTTCGACATTAAAGCTAAGCAAAAAGTTATATATTTCTAGTTGGAGTAAAAACATGGCATGGCGTTTTTTCCATGCCGAGGGCTTGGGCAGCTCATTAAGCAGCCAACAGAAGTTTTGATCGCTTAAGGGGCATCTAGACGCACATTTTTATTGTTTAATATTTATAAATTTTTTATTTTTTTCAATTTTTAGCCAATTAGATTGAAAGGATCAAAAAGTTGTTTACCTACTTTAAGTAACCTAATAATTTATATATGGCATCTCCAATAATATTGTTGTGAACTTTCGATGCAAGATAAGTCTATATGGACGAAGTGACATATATAAGCATTATGTGTATAAAGGGAAAAAAAATCTCAAACATCAATTTACTTAGTTCTTTTTCAATCAAATAAAAGACTATTTTCAATGGGCTTCATGTAGTATATATACTATTATAAGAATAATAAGTAAATATTAAATATTTATTCAAGTAATTTATATTTTAGCATTAATCTCTAGTCTCTACATTGGAAAGGTAAGAGTTTATGATGATTTAGGACATTAGAACGTAACTCAAAATATTATCTTTGCATACAAAAACATATTTTCTCGTCAATTTTAGAGAGACATTGGTGAGTTTGCTCCTGATTAGGTTGGCTAATGCAACTTCAGCTAAATCATCAACTTAGCTTAACCAATCAGCTTATCTAATTTACCTAATTAAGCACTTTCTTCGGGTTAGGTTTTCCAGGGCAATTAGTGTATTCATGATTTGTTTAGTACGATATATACTATACGATACAAATATTACGTATCATACATCCAATCTAGTTTCAAGAGAAGAAGAGAATTTTTTTTATTTTTTTATTTTTAAATGATGATCGGGTCAAATTCCAACAATATATTTTTTTACAAAATTCTTAACTATAAAGTACACTAACTTATGTGCTCATACTCGACTAGCCATTGTAATGGCTTCAAGAATTAAGGTACTAATAATCAACTGCGACCGTCTGTCCTCGTAAGTTCGTGAAATATACTGATCGAGTGTAGATAAAAACAGTTTTTGGTAAGATTTGGTACAAATATTCATAATATATTGTCTAGATAATCATGATTTGGCACGTGGAAGTTACTAAAATATATTTTGTCTGTTGGCCTATTATATAAGACATGTTTCTTCATTAGCGTTTGCAATCAAAGAAGCAAGATACATACTGGTGGTGATGAGACATCACCGCCACCTTCTCGAGGCGGAGCCAAGCGGCCCGCCATCACCAATCATTACCGGGAGGAAAGGTTCACACCTAAGTGAGTCGGACTTCGACGCCAACATGGTTGTAATCCTGGCAGCCTTGGTATGTGCCCTTGTAGTTTTGCTTGGATTAAATTTACTTGTACGATGCATTCTACGTCGTAGGTTGGCAGAACGAGCTGATGTACGGCTCACCACCACTAGCGCGGGCCTCAAGAAGCAGGTTTTGCGGGAGCTTCCGGTGGCGGTGTACGGTCCCGGAGCCAATATTCCAGTGACAGAATGCCCTATCTGTTTAGGAGAGTTTGTGGAAGGGGAGAAGATTAGGGTGCTGCCCAAATGTAATCACTGGTTTCATGTTAGGTGCATAGACACATGGCTTGTTTCACATCCGTCTTGCCCAAATTGTCGGCATCCATTGCTCGAGACGCGCCAACTCACGTGAATAAAACAACAAACTAAGTTTTTTTCCTTTTTTCAATTTATATAGGATTGACTCTTCGACTTCTACAAATAATCTACAAATTCACTTCAAAATGTCTTGGAATTCTTGTATCTAATAATAGTACATGTAGATTCACATTGTACGATATTAAGTTGAAAGAAAGTAGAAGTTCGAATGAATCATGTATTGAACTATTCAAGAGACTAGTGGGCAGGGGCGGACCCAGGATTAAAATTCAGTGGGGGCAAAACCAAAAAATCGTAGGAAAAAACCTCAAGAAAAATCAAAAATTTGAAAATCGAGTGGGGGCGGCCGATCCTACTCGGCCTCAAGTGGGTCCGCCCCTGCTAGCGGGATAATGATAAATGAGCAAAATTCACTTAAGATATGTAGATCAAGTTATTCAATGCAGGTTGATTATCGTTTAACGAATTACAAATCAATTTATTCTTGAAGAAAATCCATATGAGAATTGATTATTAAATCTTTACACAAACAATTTTTTAAATTAACTTGCATTTGGTTAGAGATATTATTAGAAAAATACAATTCTATTCAGAGTTTGAAATAAGTAACTTTTGTTAAAGAAAGAAAATATTTTGTATCTATCCCCTTTTAGTGTTATCTCTTCTTTCCCTTGCCATCTTGGAACATTTACCAACACATGCCCGTCAAGCCATTAGCCAGTTCCGATTACTACCAGATCGAACTGGATACTTTGAAAATTTTACACAATGAACCAGTTGAGTCCATGAACTTTGATGGAATCGGTCGACTTTGATAGATTCCATCCTATTCTTGCATACCTAAAAAAGATGTTAAACTGTAAATTGTTGTATAAAATTTTCTATTTTAACCCCTTTCTGTTTTAGGCCGTAAAAGTGATGATTATTTAAAGGTCCATTTGGCATGACTATTAGGAGTGGAGCTTTTCTCCGCAAAAATTTTGCTAATAGACCTTCTTCAAAGTGTTTTTAGCAAAAAGGGCTGATGATTTGGTTATTAATCTAAAAAATTATATCAATATTAATGGAATGTTTGACATCATATTGCAAAATTGCTTTTTTGTTTTATTATTTGTACAAATGTTACATATTTATCTCACTAAACTTTAATAATGTATTCAAATAATATTTATTTCCATCTTACAAAATCTATTAAAATAAAATTTAATTAAATTAGCATGACATTATTTTTAATTCATATATCTTGTTGGTGAGTAGATTATAATCGGTTTAAATTAGAAATAGATAGGAATGAATAATAAATAAGTGAATAGTATTAGTAGGTCTTTCGAAATGTTAGGATAAAAATTAGATTTCCATTAGAAATATTTATAACTTAAATACCTTCATACGATCATATGTCGTATATATGACATTTCATATATATGTTAATATAAACCTTACAAAAATAATTTTTATATTAAACAAATTAATGTATAATTTCATTGATATATTGATTTGTTTGATAACTTGGATATTTGGTATTTTAGCAAATTCATAAGGATAATTTTTTAATTAAAGTTTTTTTTTTTACTAAATATAAATTTCAATTTCCCGTAGAGATTTTTGGAGAAGTTTTAAACTAGGGATTCTCTAAAACCGCTTAAAAAAGTTATTTTCTTAGTCAACAATTTAGGGTGGCAACGAGCTGGGCGCCAAGCTGAGGCAGCTCGCGAGCCACACATTAGGATTAGCTTGTTGCTTAAACGAGACCAAGCTTTGGCTTTCAAGAGGAAAAAAAAAAAAAAAAAAAGAAACGAGACCAAGCTTTGGCTTTCAAGGGAAAAAAAAAAAAAAAGAAAAAAAAAAAAAAAAAAAAAAAAAAAAAAAAAAATATTTTGGGAAAAATGTAATATATATATATATATATATATATATATATTTTTTTGCATTGAGGTCTTACACGACATAGAGAGGGTGAAATTTTGGTTTTGCTCGTTGGTCTGTGTAATGTAAATAAAGTTCGTTATCTTAGGTTTGTTAGTTTCAACAGGTCCAAAATGCTGGTTGTATATCCTTTTTCGTGGCCATCTCCAGATATATTCTATATGATGCTTCATCACTTGATGTTATTTGATGAATCGCCCCGTTTAGCCACCATTAAAACTCATCAATTTAATTTAAAATTTTCCCTCTCTTATTTTCAACCACACAATCTTTAATAAAATAATATTACACACAAATTGAAAACCTTTCATTCTTTTACAATCATCAATTTTTCAAGAAAACACTATTCCTCCATTATAAATTCAAATAATGGGGGACAAACGGGGCGATATTATCATTAGAAACATAGTTATCATTTGTATGATGTATTTAGTTTCCCTCATTTTCGCCAAGAATTCATAACAACTATACTTCTATAAACAATATGTAGATTTACACTCCATTATAGAGTAAGATCATAAAAAAAATATAGGAAAATTTCTACGCAGATTGGACAGGAAACAAAACTTGAAAACAACCAAAACGGGAAAAAGATCACGAGGTAGCATTTTCACTTTGATCAGGTTCAGAGAGTTCGTCGTTACCATCTTGATCCTCTTGAAAAACAGCAGCAGGGACAGAGTCTTCTTGCAGTTGAGTTTCACTCTCTTCGGGGGCCTGTGGAGAGCCTGTTTGGACGGAAGCCAAGCTTTTAAGACCATTCTGCCTTAAATATGTGTCCAAAGGCAAACTAGCTTCCTGAAGGAGACTCATCATGCTAACTCGCAACGACCCTGTACCCACATTTTCTCTATCTGGACAACAATTTAAGTCCAATCCTCCCTTGTGCATTTCAGCATTTTCTCGAGAATGACTGTTGTCAAGGCACCTGAAAAACAGCTCACTTCCTGATCTTTTTTCATTATCAGATGGATTAGGCTGTGAATATGCCTGACTCGGGATGCTTTCAACCTCTGCTTCATCCTTGGGACCCACCGTAAATTGATTCCTCAACGCAATTTCCGCTTCACGCTCTGATTGACGTTTCTTCTTGCGCATCATCAAGGTCTTGAAGCGCCGTTTGACTGTCATGCATACGTTGCACAGGCATGAGGGCTTGTGTTTGCCCTTCCCGCTGGGAGGCTGTATGCACACAATGCAGGAGCAGCCGGGACGATGTCTGGGATGTTTGGTAGTGGTTGCAACAGATGAAGTGCCTGGCTCGCTTAAGTCACCTCCAACAGATGCAGCATTCACCGAAGATTCTTGGAATGCAGATTCATGTGCCCCTGCCAATTTGTCGCTCGTTGCGAATCTCCATTTTTTAAGCTCTATGAAATAGAAAATAAGCAGGTATTGTAAGATTAACCGATTACATAAAATGCACACAGTTAACTAAGTTTAAATGACACATCTTAAAACAATTCTGCCGTTGTAGTTTTAAAATAACAAGCATGATTGCAGGTGGAGACCACCAAAATACTGTTCTTGTTCATTCTCAGATGAATATGAGTGAGTTCATCAAATTCATCTTCAAGGGTTGAAGGATGTTATTATGACCATAAACTGGCATTTCTCTTCAAAATCTATGAAGTTTCCTAATCAACTAATCAAATGTATTCCTAATCAACTAATTGAACATAGTAATTATGTCAAGTTTGATGTCCTGGTCCCAGCCCATCAACTATGGACCCAACTGTCCTGCACTTTGAGGAAAAACAAAAAGGATGGTCCAACTTGGCTGACACCATCAGTATTCAGTAACTTAGAAGGGCGAATTATCGTACCACTGTTCATTTTAAGAAGATTTTCAAGTTCCCTTGGGCCCAATTCACTCGATGCAGAACACGAACATCTGATAGAAAAACAGCATTATCCACTTAAACTTCTTGTCTATAAAAAAACATTTTTCCACCTTATCTGGTATGTAAACATTGATCATTACAGCCAACCTTCTTTGGTCCCAAACATTGTCCTGACATGTCCACTTAGGAGGGAGAAGAATATCAACTGGAAGTCTTCGCCATTTAAAGCAGCTATCACACTGAGCCCACTGCTCCTGCTCATCCCTGGATAAAGACGTTCATAAGTTCATTCAGTATTTAAGCCCTAAAAGATATTGAAGGAAATACAAATAATTGTAAGTATACACTTCTGGATTTTTGTGACTGCAAGTATAAATTAGATTGATAGATGGCTCATAGAATTAGGCAAAAATACTGATGTTTGCCAGCGATACACCTAGTTAACTTATCACGATATGGGAATTATCATAGAGTTCGATCCATAAAGGGAGACATAATAGTCTTTGAATTTCTGTTAGACTGGAGAAATTACACTTTAATATGATTGATGAATTTTTTTTATCTTACCCAGATAGGCGGACGGTAAAAATAGCCATCTTCCCAAAAACAGGAGGTTCCTAATAGCAAAGATGAGCATAGCCAAAACCAGAGATTCTTAGTAATAGATGTAGGAAATTCCTGTACATGCAGCAATAAAGAAACAATAGAAGGAAAAAAGAAATTTTCAAAAGTTTCTTACTTCAAATTCTTCGAATTCTTGATCCTCAATTGTGGCAGTGCTTGGCTTGACACTAAGAGGTGGCCGGAGCATATCCTGTACCTCCTCCCAAGAAACTTTCAGCTCCAATGCATTTTGACTATCGATGTGTAACCTCCTACTCTTTGAGCCAATATTTCGACTTCTTTTGTGATCAGGAAGCGGCAATGATTGGGGCAGCATACCATCTCCAGCTTTGGACCCATTCTTCTCTGTGATTAGTGGACTTGAGTTTCTGCCGTAGTAATGTTTAGATGGCATGTTCATAGAAGAATTCCTGCTTCCTTTCAGTGATTGAAGAATTCCAGAGTAGCCACTCATTATAGGTAGATTCTCTGCAGCTGCCAAGAGCGGTTCATTTTGTAACACGCTAATATTAATGGCAGATATATGTGAATCCTGCTTAGTGAACAACACCAATATCAGCATTCTCCAATGTAAATCAAACGCCAAGAAAGTTACATATATTTTTCAGGGATACATAAAAGAACACAGAGCGACTTATCCGCTATGAGAAATGACTCATAGAACAATTAGAAATGTTACTCTACCTGCAGAGGAATAGTGCTTGATGCTTTACGGAATCCCATCAGAAGTTTTCCTTCTGGATCCATGCGACTGAAAGTTACTGTAAGAAAACATCTCAAAGTGAGAAGAAAATGAGTAATTCTACATTAATTTCCCTAAAAACTAGAACTTATGGAGAAATGGTTCAAGAATGGAATTTATCCAAAAATACATGTAAAATATAGTTCAAAATTTGAGTATTTTAACTACTTCCGTGAAATTCGTTACACATGATCAACACATGTGAAACCAAAAGAATCTAGCCAATGAAAGGGCATATTTTATAAAGGAAATTTTGAAAAATTAATATTTGAAATAATGATAAAATTCCCGCAAGACAAATCTATTTATCTAGCACAAGGAAAATTATATACCAGACATGAGGTCAAACCCTGGACACAGTGGACTCCAATATCTTCACCTTCCTTCCACCACAATGCCCTCCTCGTTCACCCAATTCTGAGGAACGGGACACACTAAAGAGTATGCATCAACCTCAACTGCCCAATCCCAACTATGGTTAATCCAACAGCATACTTGATGGAAGAAACTACATATCAAAATATCCTTGGCGAGTTTCTCAGAATGGACCTCCTCTATTGGTCAAAGAGGGAAAGGCCCCTCTTTTATTTTTACTTTTATTTTTTTAATTTTAATTAAATGGCCTTTGTCATAGTCCACTTATTATAAATAATATACATTTGTTTCCACTGTTTTCTCTGTAAGCATTTTGAACTCAACCAGCTCGACCCAATGGTCGAGTCTTTGCGAGAATAATGGCAGATACAATGGCGGAGAGTCTATGGACAGTGAAGGAAAGAAAAGGCAAGAGAGTCTCCATTTCCACCTTTTTCTCTTTTCCATTTTTATGTTTTCCATTACACTGTACTACTAGCAGAGTCCATGGAAGAGTCAGCATCTATGGTTAAAGGGAATGCAGAGTAAATGGAAGAAGCAACAACAGGGATTACAGAGGACCAAAGAAGGAATTTTAGGACTATGACAAAGTAAGGTATCTCTAGGAATTTGGCAATAGATCTTAGGTATGTTTGGGGACTCTATCCTGTGCTTAGGAGTACAATATAAACGTTGAACCAACCATAAATAAAAAATAAGATATCCAAATAGTCCAGTTCTGAAGATACGACGATTAATAACCCAACAACATGTAAAAAGCATAAGAAACCCGAGATGGGCACTGGCGTACATCAAAGGGGGTGAGTTTAAGCTAGTGATGATGATGATGATGATTGATGATCAAATACTAATAATGGGACTTCTTGAAGTGAAAATCAGAAAAAGTAGTTAAATCCTGGACATCAAGTAGATAAGTTATAAATCAGGAAGTGAAGAACTCGTGGACTATGAAAACTGATGATTCAGTATATTGATGCTGTTACTCTACAAATGACATAAACAATAGAATCCGGTGTTATCCAAAGCAAAGGCATGGAAAGGTACCTGTATCACCAGCCTGTAATTGCATTGACTGGATGCAAGGAGTTACACCCTCTAAAACATACATTCTGCTGTTATTATTCGGCCAAAATCTAAATTGGAATACCCATTCTTTGCCCTTCACGTCCTGAATTCTCAGAGGAAGGCCTTCTGGTTGAGAGATTGGTGGAAAATATGCCTGAACATGAGTTGGAAATAATCCCAGAGAAAGCTAAAATCAAACAATCATCCAGCTTGGGAAGTTCGGGGAGCATGGTGCAATAAACGTAATTATAGCGTGCATCTAAATGGTCATCTATACTTACTTCAGCACATGCTTTAGGAAGAACTAGACGACCAATTCGCCCAGCATCACTAGCACTCAAAACTTTTTCAAATAACGGCACAATGGTAGAATTTGACCTTGAAGATAACAAAATTAAGGAAATTGCAGGAAGGCATTTAGTTAAGAAACTGAAACATAGTTAGTGTCAAATGATAGGTAACTGAGAAAAAAAACTTAAATATGGATACTCTCCAGATATTTGTTGTAACTCCTTGTCTGTTATTCGAGGCCAATAACGAGGTAGCAACTGATTCTTAACCCGTCCTTCAACAGGTGGCCTCGCAACGCGTAACTGTGAAGTCATGCTAGAGTTTGTTTCCAACCCAGCAGAAAGAGTGGAATTCGGGGGTCTCTGTAAAAGATGGCAGGGCCTACACCCCTGATGAAAGGGAGAAATTGAAGATTCCCTTTCATCAGCAACCACTCCATACGATGGAATTGTGTTTGCTGAAGCAGACAACGCGATACTCAAGTTTGTTTCAATTAATGATTTATGTACATTTTTAACGTCTATATGAGCTTTGTATGCATCTATGTTTTGTGATGATTCAATTGATGCCAGATTAGAGTTAATTAATAATTTATGTCCAACTTCTCTTGAAGCAGGTGAACCTTCTTCCAGTTTCATTGGACCAATAGATACTAATGGATCATCATTCCCGGAAGGTAGCAATAGTGTCTGGCAGTCATTGTGAGCATCATCACCAGATTTTGTACATTTCAGCTTATCAAGATTTCCACCAATACCATCTGCAGTGGAGACGGCGCATAATTTAGCTTTTTCATGTGTAGAAGTCTGCGTAAAAAATTAGAAGCATCAGAAAACATGCCAATTTTTGGAAAAATGATGCACTATTCCATGAAATCTTGATAAAAAATTGATAAAACAAATATTGTTCCACAGTTCTCAAAATCATAGGCAATATGGACTATGAAGAATATGCTCAGATTAATCATGCCAGAACAGTTAATGACTGGATTTGGAATAACATTCATAAAATACATTTCCCTTGATAAAATAATATGATTAAAAACTACATAAATAGCTAAAAATTACTAAACATGTTTCTTCCATTGGTTAAAATGAAAACCCAATTGCTGAAAATTTAAACCTAAAACGATAAAAGAAATATTATGCAATCATGAAAAATAGTCTGACTTTAAATATTGGGTTGGTGTTTGAGGTTCCAACGTTTGAAAATCGAGTTACAGTCTCATATCTTTTATGCTGAGGTTAGAGGAAGGGAGGGTTTCTTTTGCTGCATAGAACCTCAAGAATTGGGCGAACGAAAATGAGAAGTTTGAGTTCCGAACAACTCCTCCCAATTAGCATTCCTAATAACTAAACTGAAGAAAGATAACAAGAACTATCACCTGTGCGTAGGAGAACACAAGGACATGTTTAGTACGCAATATTGGACAATAATAGACACTATAAAGCAATAAGATTTTAACTTCAATTTGTTTCTTAATACTAACCAATCCTATCCATTACTACGTACTGAACCTGCTTTAAAGGATGAAGTGCCAAATGTACAATCATATCTGGACAAGCAATAAATTGGTCTTACACTGTGAGGCTTAGAACTTCTGCAGCATTCAATACAGTTTACGCCCCCCGTGTCAAGCAGTTCGAGCAAAGAGCTTGAAGCAATACATCCACAATGAAGACGCTGCAAATATCAAACCATAAGTTCCAGTACAAATAAAAGAGGATTTTCTGACATGGGTTGTTCTACACAACGAAGCACCCTGCTAGCTCACCTTGCTACATGAACTGCACTCCCTCCAACCAGTTTCCTTCAAGTGAAACAGTTCACAGAAGACTAATTGCTCATAAGCAGTCCTGTGGTTAAATACAAACGGTAATATTATATTCTCTGGATGAATTCATAAACTCGTATAAATAACATTGCAGATCAGGATATTTCATTTTATCCTCTGATGGATATTCAACCTCAATATAATATACTCTTAAATCTGCCCAATTCTCTAGAACCAAATCAGTTGATGGGCGTACATAACAAAGCTGAGCAGTTCTAAAGTGAAATTAGAACCAAAAAAATTGAATGAGCTTTTATATTCAAACTAAAACGTAAGTGGCATTCTATTTGCAGTTAAATTTTACTAAAATCGTTTTCCGTACATTTTGCAATATACACTATGCATCTAAGGGCTCCAAAACATATACAATTGAGATCAAGAACAATGGTCTCTTGTCTATGAACTGTGAATTTATTTTCCCCATGCCCCATAAAATCCAAGTCTGCAGCATAATATCTCGGATGAAAAAATGAGAGAAAAGAAAAGAAAAACATTTTCGATGCCAACCTCAAGATCTATACATATGATAAAAATTTCTTCTTTTGTAAAGGATGGTCCCATAGGCGTTTCATTCTTTCCAGTTCAATTAAAATAGATCATACAAAATTACACAAAATTTAGAATAAGAGTTATTTCTTCCGACCAAAACCCCCCCAAAATGAAGTACCACAAAACCAAAATTCCCATAAGAGAAATAGAGAGATCTGAATATAAATTTTTACCCGCACTTAGCACAGAGAGTGGCAAATCCACCGGATCGCAGAGGCCAGGCCTTTTTCCATTCAATTGACGTTGATGACGATGAAGATGCCCCACAAAATCCATTCATGCACGACCGAGAATCCATTTTCAAACTACTTAAACACCTGAAATTAAAAACGAAAATTCAACTAATTTACGGGCAATAAGTCAATTAAATTATTCGAATATATTATTGATACTAACCTGGAAACTGAGAAACTCTTTTTCTGATTTTTGGTTTCTACTCGGATAGAAAGGGAAATTTGTGATACTGTTACATTAGTAGTAGTAGCTAATAAAGATTCGAACTGCCGGGGAAGTAATGGCCGGAGGAAAACTACTGTGACCTGAAAGTTGGATCGGCGGCGGTGGAGATTGAAAGATGTGCATGCAATGAAAGAGAAGGAATTGTGGTCTCAAAAATGCATGCACCAGACTTGAAGGCTCGCCAAGGTCGCCCACCTTTCTTTTTCAGGTCTTCTTCCACTTCCACTTTCACTTACCTAAACCACCCCACCCCGCACCCTACCCATACCACCCTCTTCTTTTTTACATTTTTATTTGATTATTAATTAATTGATGCTTATACAAAATAATATTGTCTGATTTAAAAATTATTGATGAAGGAATGGAATACAATCCCATCTACAAGTGTACAGTTTGCATCCAGCCAAGGTACTGAATCAAACAAAATGATAGAAGAAATCGAAATTATTACTCGAGTTCAAAAAGTTTGATACTTCATCGATAAAGGCTTGTAGATATTCATAACCATCCCTCTCACAAAGAAGATCGAGACGTAGAAATAAAGCTATCATCTCTAAATGCAAACTTGGACCTAATGTAGAAAGGCGGAGCGCTATCCCACACAACTTACATCTTCATGGATACGTTCTATTACCGGATTACTATCCACTGTTCAACTAGTTTTCTCGTCCGTTACCTTAGGTTGATAGTCAATTTCTTCAAAAATCTCATAGCTCATCTAAGTGGGGATGAAGAGCTTGATCGATATGGTTCTTAGTCCAAATAAGTAGTAAAAAATGAAATTTATAAGGCGAGGAGAAAGGGAAGTGAGTTTAGGTAGATTGACCAATCATTTAGCAGCTCGTGGTGAAGTCACTTGTAAGATTGGTTCTATTATTACATCCTATTTTTTTACGTTTTTGAAAAGTCAAAAAATATTTATGAGATTAAAAGAGAAATTACTTTATGTTGAAAGTGTTTTCTCTAAAAGAGCAATAAGCTACCTCGTTTTGACAGACCTTTCTTTCTTCTGTTTCTCGTAAAAAAGTTCTTTGAAGAAGTAAAGTGAAAACAAAAGTCTTATCAAACATTCCAAAAGCATTTTAAAGCAATAGTTATAAATCCCTTAGTAATAAATAATAAAAATAAAAATAAGCCCCAAAAAAAATAATAAAAATAAAAAGATTGTCTCGGAAAAGAATAAAGGGTGCCTACTATTGTGTGAAATGTGAATGAACGTGCTCATTTATTTCAACAACAAAAATGGGGGGAAGCTCATTCAACAAAGATTCTGGGACATTTGTTGTCGGGGAAAAAATGCCCCTATTTGACGTCTGTAGTGGACCAAAAGCTGGGACAATTGTCCACATAGTGGAACACCAATTGTCCACATAGTGGTACACCACAGCCCACTTTGTTTGAAGTTGAAGCAATAATCATTACCGTTGGTTTAGTTACTTGCCATTTTAACTAACTAATTGTTGGCTGATGTTAGCATTACGACACAATGATGTCATGGTTGGGACGATTATTAAAAAAATAAAAATAGTGCATACAAGTATCTAAAATCATAATTACTATAATTACTTAATAATTCATTCGGTATACAAATATAAGGCGGATGGCTTAGTTCCAAGCCTTCCTTTAAGCACGTTTGAAATCCTTTTGACTCCCCTTAAAAATAAAATAAAATAAAAAAGGAAAAAATATTGTCAAATTCCCTTTTTAAGAGATTTGATTTGTGGTTAGAGCGGGGGTTTGACTCCTACGATTAATGGTTGTGATGGTGGTGATAATAGTACAAATAGTGGTGCTAGGTTGGTGCAAATGGTAATGGTGGTGGCACAATGGTGTAGATCCATGTGGGGGTTATAGTGGTTATGATTTTTTAATGGTAATAGTGGATTGTAACATAGTGGATGGTGGCACGACACGGATATCAGTGGTGGTGTAACAATGAATATTAAAAGTGGCGGATCGATGATGACAGTGACGTAACACTAAATGTTTTAAGTTGCAGCAGGACCAATGACATCGATGGAAATAGACTATAAATTATTTATCAATGCAATATGTTACAAGTGATGACAGCAATGATAATTTTAGAAACAAGGTAGTAAAATTTGTGTAGCATATTTTTACAAAATGTAGAATACTCAACACTGTATTACGAAGTTTATTGCAAAATGAAAATAAAATAGTGCTAAAAGAAATAGTTTGAAAGTTAAAAGTACGTATGGAATATAAACCTTTTTAGAGTATTTGTAAATTGTTTCCTAATTTAATACTAATTTGGTCGATGGAAATAGATTCAAGAAAATAGTCCTAACGCAATTTTTAATTGATTATTAGGTCCAATTGTCCAAACAAGTAGTTAAAAAATGAAAAATTAATTAAGAATTTATTTCAGAATAATAGGTTATTGAATAGTATTTTTTGGAAAATATGTGATTAAAAAGTAAGGAACGTTTATTGGTTTATGTGTAGAATATTTTATTGTGTGAATGTGCGATGGAGAATGATCCTGAAACAAATCATTTATGGTGTGTTCTATTCGTATTTTAATTTTATAGTTTTGAGTTTTGTATTTTGAGTGTGTATTTTGAAATTGTTAAAAATACGTTCTCTTTCACATTTTGAGAAACATTTCTTAAAACAGAAAAATGGAAAACATGTTCACTATGAAATTCTTTGAAATTTTGAAGAATTTGTTTACCACCAGGTCCACCACAGTCGGTAGACACAACCACCACCATTACCATCGACCAAAATCCCCACCACTATCGCTACCAACAACCATGAACACCACTGCCACCACCTTAAACCACTCACCACTGCTAAAATCAACCAAAATCAACACAACCCACCACCACCACCAACCACTGCCACCACAAACAAGCCATTACATCAACACCGTCGCCACCACCATCAACACCCATCGCTTCCCAGATCCAAAAAACTAAAAAAGGCTCAAAAGAGAGAGAAGGCAGATTGTGGACAAATTTGCAGGTGACCCATCACCGTCAAATTCCCATTGCAATGAACTGCAGCTTCTCTCTCTTCGATTGCCGATAGAGATGGGCCCAAACCATAGTACCGTCGCCTTCCCTGGGTTGCAATGAATGAGTCGCCACACTGCGTTCACAGCAGCATCGCGTCCCGAAGCTGGCGCCAACGTCGGCGCATCTCCTTCGTCGTCGATTGAAGTGTGTGACCATCCTTATTCGGCATCGATCATCCATAGCCGGCGTCCAAGAGAGAGAGAAGGCAGAGAATGTTTGGAAGAAAGTGACGAGATTTGGTTGTGTTTCAAAATGCGTTTTTCGTGTTTTGTATTTTTCTCGAGTTTTGTACAGAAAATAGCCAAAACAAAATTTTGGTCGTTTTGTGTTTTCTTCACAATTTTTTAGTATTTTCGAAAATGAGAAAGAGAACGCCTTTTCAATGTTTTGAAAAATCGAAAACAGAAAACGATCCAAAAAGGGGAAAGAGAATGCACCCTTAAATTTTTAAAAGATGACAAACGTAACACTAGGCTCGACTAGGCTCACATTAGATTATTAGTAAAAGAGTTGACCGTCTTTTTGCACTCCTTGGCCTTAGGCAAGGCACTTTGACCACACTTTGAACTTACACAGTTAGGCACCACTTTTTAGAACAATAATTTTAGTGCTTGTGTGAAAGAAATTATTTGTAAAGTGATTTTTTTATTTTTGGAGTAAGTGGTTAAAAGGTATGGAAAATTTATGGAACTCCCTAAAAAATGATTTTTTTAAAATGAATAAAAATGAATATGAAGAAAAAATAATTTTTTAAATAACCGCTTTTGAATAATGACTTAATCTTACCGTCATTGGTCATCTAACTATAGAAGGTACACAATGGAGGCATATTTGACACCAATAAAAATAAGAACTATCATCACATTTTAGCTGATGTCGCATAGAAAATTTGTTTAAAGAATGATTAAATATTCAATGCTTTGACTAGAAATTTTAAATTGAGACAAATCAACTTGTAAATATTGCTCAAATTCAGTGCAAGTAGTTGCTCTCATGATTAAGATATCGTAACAATTATTTTAGGTGGAAGTCACCATTAAAATTGGAATGTAAAAGGACGATGATCAAAGTGCTATATGATAACTTTATTTTTTGAACTGTTCTTAGATCATTACATATAACCTTTTTTAAAGATCAACGTTCATGATGTTTCATTTTTTGCCTTTAGAAGAGCTCCGAGTCACACCAATCTGCAATAAGAGTCTTCCAATACAAATTGTAAGTTCTGATATTAATTATAGTAATCATTTTCGACAGAACATGCTTTTAAAATCAACTTTTACGAAGAAGGTGCTCAAAGTGCTTATAAAACTCACAAGATAAATTTTTCACGAACAATATATAATATTATTGAACAATAGATTCGAGATTAAAAATAAAAATGAAAAAGGAAAGTGAATGAAAGATTTTTAAAAGAGAAAAATAAAAGGGGAATTTGGCCAAATGACCCAGTTAGAAAATGAGTTTGGACAAATAACTTTTGACCAACATTGTAATGAATAAAAAATTTTCAAATGTTTTAATTGATAAAATAACAAAGTTGTCCTTCAATTTATATCAAATTATACTCAACTTCTTTCATTTCACCTTCTTCTTTCTTCTTCACTTTCACTGTGAAATCCTATTCCCCAAATCTGAATTCCATACCCGTCTTCTTCATCTTAATTTTCACTATATTTCAATATTAAAATAAACTTTTTTTTTATTCAAGTTAATTTCACATTACTTTATCCTCTCTTTGGTACAAGCTAGAACAACTAAAAAGGTAAATTTTTCTCCGATTTTTTTCTCTTTTTTGTTATTTCTAAATGTGATTTCGTGGTTCCATTGCTGTAGTTTTATAATGAAAATGTGTAAAAATTGCCTTTTTTTTATGATTTCATGATTTATTTGTATATTTAGTTTAGTTTTAGTTAAGTTTTTTTTTAATATGGATGGATTTTTTATACATTTGGGGTTTTGAAGATGATGGGTTAAAAAAAATTCATTTATTAGCATTGCTATAAACTGAAATTGTGATATGTAAATGTGCTTGTTCTTTGATATGCCTTGAACTTAGAGAGTTGCATTATGAGTAATTTGATTTAAGTAATTCGGCATTTTTAGTAAAATCTTTCATATTATGCTTTACTGTAATTCCTATTTTATGTGAGTCTCATTATTAAACTTTACACTTGTTGATTTTAGAATTTTTTTTCATATTTTGTTTTGCTATTCTTACTACAGTGCCCTTATTTATAGATTGGAATTTTTTTTCATATTTTGTCGTTATGTCTTTAAGTTGGCAATTTAAAAGGTTGTGTATCCCCTTAACTTCATTGAATCATTTTATTCTTTAGTTGCGTAAACGTTGTATCACTACGCCTACATTGATTATTACTTGATTTGATTTTGATTTACCCGTCGTTCCAATAAAGAGAACTAGCATTAAAATCGTTTAAAAGTGGAAACACACTAATTTTGGTTGCGACAGATATGGCAGCTCGTGACCTTGATATTCCCTACATTGCTCACGTTATCAACAAAGCCATCAGCTGATTTGATAAGCCAATCAGGAGGTACCCATTGGCTGATTTGGTTTACAAGTTCAGCTCCATATGGAGGTAAAAGTAGACGTGGTGTGGGCATTTTCGTGGTCGTGATTTTAGAAGTGATAACTCTTATATTCGGAGTGGGGGAAGCACATATTAGTATAGGGATAGTGGTTGAAATAATGGCAATTATAGTGGTGGTGGGGTATGATTGTAGTGTAACTAGAGCTTAGGATTTGTGTTTTACAGTATTCCTCAAAATTATTTTGTTTCAAGGCATATATATTTTTGACCCAAATTTGAGGATTTTGGTGTTTTGGAGAATGTAAAAAAGTTGTAGACTATATTTGAAAATGCGCATATCAATAGGATAACTTTATTCCAGAAGATGGATTTTTTTTGTCGGATATGTTTGTCTTTTGTTAAATATTAGTGTGTATCTTTATTGTGTCATGTCTCAAGAAAAAAGGCATAAGTGTCGTTTCTGGACTTATAAATGTACATGAGAATGGCACAAGTGACATTAGATGAATTATATACTTTTATTAAAACAATACGAGTGTCGTTGTTGGACTTGTATAAATATCTATGAGAATGGAACAAATGTCGTTACAAGCAAATGGGTTAACTAAGTTCAATACTCTATATTTTAGTATCAGCATGTTCCCCTTGTTTCCACTAACACATTCCTTGAGAACGACACTTGTGCTATTACTGAAATGAAAAATTCTAAGAGAACGGCACAAGTGATGTTATCGAAATATAAACTTCTATTATTACTATGAGAACGGCACAACTTAGAGTGTTCAATTCTAAAGGTCGTTGCATTGAAAACAAACGAAAATAAAGAAGAAATCAACAGAACAATTCAAGTGTCGTTACTAATAATAAAACGGCATTTGTGTTGTTCTGTCTATGAATAAGAGTTTAAGCAGTCGCGACCCTTCTGGCCCTCAAGAAATAATAAGTTGAACTCATTTAAGTTGTAAGGTGGATATGACATTTAAAAAAATTGAGAGATATGCTTGTTACTCGTATTTTGTTGAAAATAAGAGAATTCCTCGTGCCTTCATCAACTTTATATCAAATAATCTATGTTATTTCAGTCGTTCTTTTTCACATGATCTACTTTTCTTACGTACTTTAAAGATCCAGTGCTTGAGGATGAAAGTCCATTGAGAACGACACTTATGTCGTTACTGAGATGAAAAGTTCTAAAAGAATGGCACAAGTGTCGTTTAGAGGATGAAAAGATCATTGAGAACGGTACTTGTGTCGTTATTGAGTGAAAAGTAATAAAAGACGACACAAAGTGCCGTTATCGAAATATAATTTGTTCATGAGAATGGCACAAGTGCCGTTAATATAAATAAAACGACACTTGTTTCGTTTTGTCTATAAGCATGACTATATAAAGTCATGACACGTTCATCGGAACAACACAAGTATCGTTAAACATCGCTTGTGTCGTTATGTCTTTAAACACGAGTATGAGTCGCCACGACTCGTCCAATCCCTGATAATTGATTATTTGAACTAATTTAAGTTGCAAGATGGACACATTGTTTACAAAGTTTGAGAAATGTGCTCATTAATTATATTTTCTACCGAATGTAGAGAACAACTTGTGAGTTCCCCAACTCTACATCGTATAATCTATGTGAATTCTACTGTTATTTATCACATGGTCAACATTTCTAACTTTCTTAAGTTAAGGGTTCTAATATTTGAGGTCGTTGTAGTGGAAAAAATGCAAAACATTGAAAAAAATCATCGGAACGGCACAAGTGAACGTCACTTGTGTCGTTCTGTCTTTAAACACTAATATGAGTCGCCACGACCCATCCTATCCTCTATAATCGATGATTTAAACTCATTTTAGTTGCGAGATGGACACGTCGTGTACAAAGTTTGAGAGATGTATTCATTAATTATATTTTCTAATGAATGTAGATAACGACTTGTGATTTCTCCAACTCTACATCGTATAATTTATGTGAATTCTATCGTTATTTATCACATGGTCAACATTTCTGACTTCCTTAAGTTAGGGGGTCTAATACTTGAGGTCGTTGTAGTGGAAAATATGCAAAATATCGAAAAAAATCATCGAAACGATACAAGTGCCATTAAACGTCACTTGTGTCATTCTGTCTTTAAACACTTATATGAGTCTCCACTACCCGTCCTATTCTTGATAAACGATGATTTGAACTCATTTCAGTTGCAAGATGGACACATCGTATATAAAGTCTGAGAGATGTGCTCATTAATTATATTTTCTAACGAATGTAAACAACGACTTTAATTTCTCCGACTCTATATCGTATAATCTATGTGAATTCCACTGTTATTTGTCACATGATCAATATTTCTGACTTTCTTAAGTTAGGGGGTTCAATGCTTGAGATTGTTGCGGTGGAAAAGATGTAAAATATTGGAGAAATCATTAGAACGGTACAAGTGCTATTAAACGTCACGTGTGTCGTTCTGTCTATAAACATGAGTATACGCAACCACGAATCATCCATACTCCAAGAACCAATAAGTTGAACTAATTTCAATTGAAAGATGGGCATGCCGTTTACAAAATTTGAGAGATGTGTTCATTATTTATATTTTCTACGAATCAATACATTGGCTTATGATTTCACCAACTCGATATCGTATATCCTATGTTAATCCGATCTTTTTTTTCACATGATCAACCTTTCTAACTTTCTTAAATTAGAGGATCCAAAGTTTGAGGTTGTTACGTTAGAAAATAAGTAAAATATTTGAGAAATCAACATAACGGCATAAGAGTCGTTAAACGACACTTTTGTCATTCTATCTATAAACACAAGTATACGCTGTCATGACCCATCCATGCCTCGAGAACCAATAAATTGAACTTATTTAAGTTAAAAGATGGGCGTTCCGTTTACAAAAATGTGAGATCTGCTCATTAATTATATTTTCTAACCAATTAATACAATGACTTATGATTTCACCAAGTCGATATCGTATAACCTATGTCAATTCAACCATTATTTTCTCACGTGATCAACATTTCTGACTTTTTCAAGTTAGATGATCCAAGGTTTGAGATCGTTTCTTTGAAAAATCAACAGAATGACACAAAAGCCGTTGAACGATATTTGTGTCGTTCTGCCTATAAGCACAAGTATACGCAAGCATAACCCATCCATACCTTGAGAACCAATAAATTGAACTCATTTAAGTTGAAATATGGGCATTCCGTTTACAAAAGTTGTAAGATGTGCTTATTAATTATATTTTCTAACGAATTAATACAATGACTTATGATTTCACAAACTCGATATCGTATAATCTATGTCAAATCAACCATTCTTCTAACATGGTCAACTTTTCTTATCTTTCTTAAGTTAGGGGATCCAGTGTTTGAGGCCATTACGTTGAAAAATAAGTAAGTTATTAGAGAAATCAACAGAACGGCACAAAGATTGTTAAACGACACTTGTGTTGTTCTGTCTATAAATACTACAATATGCAGTCATGACACATTTATGCCATGAGAACCAATAAGTTCAACTCATTTTAGTTGTAAGATGGATATGTCATTTACAAAAATTGAGAGATGTACTAATTAATTATATTTTCTAGCGAATCATTACAATGACTAGTAATTTCACTAACTAAATATCTTATAATCCATGTCAATCCAATATTTTTTTTATCATGTGATCAACCTTTCTGACTTTCTTAAGTTATAGGATCTAATGTTTGAGGTTGTTCTATTAGAAAATAAGTAAAATATTGAAGAATTCAACAGAACAATACAAGTATCGTTATTGATAATGAAACGACACTTGTGTCGTTTTGTCTATATACATGAGTATAAACAATCATAGCTCGTCCGTGCCCTTGATAGTCGATAAATTAACTTATTTAAGTTGCAAGATAGACATGCCTCTTACAAAATTTGGGAGATATATTGCCTATTTATTACTTTAATCACCTATTTATTATTATTATTATTTTTTTTTTTTACTTGTACTTTCACCGATTCGATAACATATCATACATATCTTTTCAACCGTTCTTTGTGACATGATCAACATTTATATGTTAAATACATTAGATAGTCCATCATTAGAGATTTTTTCATTGAAAAACTAAATTACAGTAGATAACGAATGTAGTGTCGTTTTTCGTGCAGAAAACGGTTGGAGTGTCGTTCTACTTATCAAATAACAGTTGGAGCATCATTATCATCCTATAGCTGCAAACAACACAAAAAATTAACACCAACTAAAATATTATTCAATAAAATGTACAATATACATGAAATTTCTAAAAGTGTCTTTCTTCTTTCTTCAAATGTAATGAAATTTTTCAATTTAGATAGTATGTTTATCAAATTCTTGTTCAAATGCTCAAAAGATATTCAAAATAAGTGAAGAATATGATAGATAAGAGAATTTTAGAGTAGCAAGTATGGTAGTTGAATATGAGAAAACGCGTAATTGTGATTTGAAAACCTAAACTTGAATTTGAGAATTAATTGAATTGATATGGGTGTTAAAGTTTTTTCTCATGGTGGGAATATTTTTGACATTTGACATTATTTATTTATTGTATTTCATAATTGGAGGCCTCTTCATCAAAAAAGCATTAGGATAAATGACCAAATATGTCGTTTGAGCCCTTCAACCAACGGGAGATTTTTTTTATTTGGCCTGTTACTATTCCTTTCTGTGAAAATGTCTATATTACTCTTAATGAAATGATTCTTTCTATATTACAACATATGTCCTAATCTTTTAAACACTTTATCTTCTGTTAACTCTATTTTGGATATTTAAATATAAAATCATTCTATGATCTAATAAATAAGAATAATCTGCAACATTCATCTCATATTTTCTAATTAAAGTACTATATTTTTCAAATGGTAAATTTGTATTTTTTAATTGAGATATAGTATTCTTTATTTCTTCTAACATTCTTTCTAATAAATTATCTAATCTTTCAATTGTATATCCTAGCATTTATCAAAATAATCATCATGCAACTATCCCTGCGATTCTTTTAAGACCCTTAAAAGATTCATTCTAATTTTAGCAAAAGTTTAATAGTTTTACCTTATGTTTGATCTAGACTTATATTCTTAGAACCGGGTGACTTCGAGCTCCGAATTTGTAAACCGCTTCCTTCAACGATCTCCTGCCTTCACGGAATTGTTACTATTTTAGATACTTGCTCTCACTGTATCAATTTCTAAAGAATAAAACTCTAGACTTCTGTTAAAGAAAAAATCCCTTCTTGTTAAAATAAGAATGAAACTTTCTTATTAGATCTTTCAAGAATCTATGGGAAAAAGATTTAGAAACTCATATTGATATCAAAATATTGGAATTTTATTTCTATTAGGATTAATACTTGGTACAAAGGGATTTCCAGAAAAACTGGTTTTTAAACTGAGACTATTGCTTACAACTCGATAATTCAAGACGGGATGAGATGATATTCTTCTTTAGCAATGTCTCTATTTATACAAGTTTATGAAACTCTATTACATCATTGATTATATCAGTAAAGGCACTCTTGTCTCTCTATTTTCTTCCTTGGGCCTACATCTTCACATGTTGGTTCAATTTTTCAAAGAGCATCTTTATCTTCAATGTCTTCACATGTAATATTATTGTCTTTCATACACCTTTGTCAAAAAGGTGCTTTGTCTTCTTCTTTCATTTTTCACATGCAGCTGGCGCACTTCTTTAGCTGGCAGGATTCTTTTATAGTGGTAGGACATTCTGGAAATTGATGTATATCAAATCTTGTAATATAGTCTTTTAAAAATTTTTGATTTTGCATATCCTTCATTGGATACCAACATCCAATTTTCATATTGGCAAAGGAACGAGAATTTTTTATCAAACAAAATTTCGGCAATGTTGTAGATGACTTTGATTCCAAGTGCTCTTCTATGTTTGATCCATGATTTTGTCATTATTGGGACTTTTCTATTGTTTTTTGTAACATCAATTTAGAAATTGGCTACAACATATCCAATTAAGATTATATGTTCAACTAGATAGTAAACAACGCCATCATATTCTGGACTGATTGAATAGAATTTTAAAAATATCTTCCTTCCCTTGGCAAATCTGAATACTTCCTTAATGAATATATCATCAAACTTCGAGATTTCAATAAAACATTTTCCTGGATAGATCAAATCCATAAATTCATAGTCTGTCATGATTTTTATAAACGAAGGGTCACCTCCTTCCATGGCTATTATTTTGGGGTAAACATTATTTTCTGGGGAAATTAAATATGAATTACTTATTTTTATTTCATAAGCAATTTTGACTATTTCGGCATATTTTTTTCGTTTGGATCTAAAGGAATTTTATCTTCTTGGTCATGATGCTGATTGTTTTTGTTTCTCTTTTATCTCCAAATATCATAACTTTCTTGGTTGATGATACAGAAATGGAATCTCCTTTATTATCAGTTGATATGTTGTCACGTCTGGGTCCACTGCTACTTTCAGCTATTCCTGTTTGGTATTGATTTGAAAAACTCATTTCTAAGCTCTTTGATAAATCTGTTTCAAACAGTATATTTTTCAGTTGTGCTGCAATAGCATCAACTTGATTTTTGAGTTCAATGACATATTTATTATGCTTAATAGTGATATTCAACAATATTTTCATATTTGAGTTGAACATCTCTGAGATCTGGGTTGCTCCAGAACTTATATCTCCATATTCTTCTTTAAGAAAGTTTGCCCTTTCTTGTATATATGTAATAGATTGGTATAACTCCATAGCCTTGGATTTATCCATCAGCAAATTCTATATTTTTGCTGAGAAAATCTGCAAGAAAATTATTAATTCCTTTAATATGGACTATATTAAAATTATAAAATGCTAAATAAGCTTGTCATCTATGAAACCTTCTGTATTGTGGTTCTGAGGGTAACTTATTTCTGACTAATCTTGCAATTTGAGAATTATCAGCTTCAACAATAAATTTCTTGGATGATAAAAATAATGAGAATTTTTTTATTCCTCTAATAATTGCTAATAATTCTTTTTCATGAGTAGTATAATTTATCTCTGCTTGGTTAAAGGTTCCACTTGAGTATCTACAAATTTCATTAAGATTTGTTTTTAATATTGCTGCCCAATATTTATCTGAGGCATCAGTATTAACAATCAAATTATCTTTTTCATCTGGTAATTTTAATTTTGGTAAATTTTTACATTCTTCTTTTAATGATGTAACTATTTCTGTATGTTCTTCATTCCATTCCTTAATATTTATTTTTCTAAGTAGAACTTGGATTTTATGTCTTTTCTTAGAAAGGTTTTCAATAAATCCTTCTGCATAATTTAAACATCCTAAAATTTTTTGAATTTGTTCCTTGGATTCTAATTTATTTGGAAAACTTTCTATCTTTTTGGATATATGAGTTTGTAATTTTATCCCTTTTTTATCTATTGATAATCCAAAAATGTCTATCTCTTGTTTTTCTATTATAAATTTCTTTTTAGATAGTACAATTCCTTCTTTTTTACATTCATTAATAAATTGGATTAAATGATTTCTATGATCTTTTTTACTATTAGAACATATTAATATATCATCAATATACACTATTAGAAATTCATTAAACTTTTTAAATATAATATCCATCTTTCTTTGATATATCTGTGGTGCATTTTTCAAACCAAATGACATAACTAATCATTCACATTTTCCTTGAGGTGTGTTAAATGCAGTATATTGTATACTATCTTCTTCCATTTTTACTTGCCAAAATCATGATTTACAATCAAATTTAGAATAATATTATTTTCCTATTGCAAGATTTATTAATACTTCTTTATTTGGTAGAAAGTAACCATCAAATTTAGTATATTTGTTTAATTCTTTATAATTTATAACCATCCTAGTTTTCCTCTAACTTGTTTAGAGTGTTTCATAACCATAAAAGCAGGATTATTATGAGGTCTATTACTAGGTCTAATAAGTTTTTGTTCTAACAATTCTTTTATCTGGTTCTTAAATTCTTGTGTATCTTCTATTGTATACATCATTGATCCTATTCTTATTATAACATTTTCTGTTAATTCAATTTTAGTTTTTGGGTGATGTGGTTTCCAAAATAATAATGAATTTTCTCCATAAATATTTTCTAATTGTTCAATGATTTTTTCTATATTCATTTCTATTCTCGTTTTTAGAACATTTTTATATGATATTCTTTTATTTTTTATTTCATTATTAGGAATTGGTTTTTTCCCCATTTATCACCACGCTGGGCTGACTGAACTCTGTAAGGTTTAAATTCTCTAGGAACTTTTAATAAGTGTCCACAAGGTGTTTGTAGCATTATCATAAAATTATTTTGTTTATAATATTGAAATTGTTGTATAAAATCATTTCCTAATAATATATTACATTCTAATTTATCATATTTATAAATTTTATTTATTGTTACTTGTTTACTTCCAAGAATTATATTGTCTTTATCAGCACTATTAATTATTTGAGTACTTTCTCCTGTAACTCCAGTTATTTTTATATTACTACTATTATTCCATGATTTTATTAAAAAACTTTTAAATATTGTTATATCACTTCCTGTATCTAAAGCACAAGTTGTTATATTTGTTTCTACAATAGTAATTTGTATATATACAGTTAATGGGAAACTTATCTGATTATTCATCTAATTCTTTTTACATAATGTAGTTTGTCCATTATGAACAATATATAATCCTTCTCTTTTTATACTATAATCTTCTAATCCATTTAGAAAACTCATCCCTAAAAGTATATTAGGGTTTATATCCATACTTCTATCTATTTAACATGGTACTAAAAGATCTATTCCTCCTATTTTTATTGGTACTTTAACTTCTAAATCTGTAATATGTACTAGTCCATCAAAATTTATATGATTCAGTTTTATGAGTTATTAGTCATTTGTTTCTAATCGAAGCAATATGACATTGACTAGTTCCTATATCTATTAATATATTTGGTTCATTTATATTTTCTCTTCCATTATAATATTCTCCTTCTATTTTCATATTTCCAGCATTCCTATACAATTTTACTTCTTTTATTTTGCTAATTTCTGCTAATTGATTTTTATTAGGTATTTTAAAACTTTTTTATTTTTTAATTAATTTTTCATCCTTAAATGTTATGTTATTAGAACATTCTCCTTCATTTAGTTCTGTTATTTCAGGTTTATTTTTTGTTATATTAAATTCATATTCTTCTGGAATTAAACTTATTTGTTTATTTGGTTATATTATTTTACTAATATCTTTACATTTTTTATATATTTCAATATATGGTTTATTGGAATAAATATTCCCATAATTAGAATTGGTAAATATATATAAAGCTCTATATTCTATAGTCATTGGTTGCATAATATCATCTCTATGAAGTTTGAAATGTAATCCTAAAATTTCATTAAAATTTCTATCTTTTAATAATACACAATATTTTGGATAACATGTAAGCATAATTTTTTGATATGCTAAATTTTCTTCTATTATTCCTAAATGACTATCTTTTAAATTTATTAATCTTCCATCGTGTAAAGTTATAGTTAAGGGTGAATCTATTCTTTTTCTAAATAGTGATTTAAATATTATTTGTATTCATGCTAAATAAACATATTGAATTTTTTCACTTTGTTTTTTATTAATTTTTGTCTATAGTTCATCAACTGTATTTTTTGTTAAAAGATTTAATTTATGTTGTCCATAAGTTGTTCTTACATCTATGATTTTTTCTATTTTGTGATATTCATTTATTGCTATTCTTTCTCTTTTCCAAATTCTATCAAAAACTTCCAATTTTCCTATTTTTAAGTCTAATGATAATTATTGTAATTTTTTAAATTTGTTATTGTCAAAAGTAACTTTTAATCCATATTCTTCTATTCATTCATATTCTTCTATATTTATATTATTACTTTCTATTTATTCAATTTCTTTATTCAGATCTTGATTCATCCTATTCTGTTTCACTTATATATACTTCTTGATCATAATATTTTTCAATATTTGATATTTTACTTAATTCATTTTTTATTTTTAAGTATTCTTTTTATAATATTTTAACTTTCTTTTTATCACAATCAGGCTTATATGACATATTTCTCCACAATTCCAATATTTACATTGGCTTTTATTTTTCTTATAATTCTTATTTTTCTGTTGATTATATGTGTTATTTTTTCTTTTATAATACCTTCTTCTAGATTTTATATATTTTTTATTAAAATTTCTAAATTTTTTAAACTTTTTATTTTTATATTTTATTTTATTAATTCTTCTTTCAGAATTACATTCCCATTACACAGGGGTTTCCATATCTTCACAACATATTTTGGTTAATTTTCCTATTTTTTCATTAATTGTCTTTGTTAACATTTATATACAAATCTTTCAAATAAAAATTTTATTTTTGAACCTAAATTCCAGGTATTCCAGTATTGTTTCTAACATATTTTTTCAAATTCTATTTTAAAATATATTCCCCATGAACCTGGTAACTTATTATAATACATGTCTTGGTATACTTCTTGATTTTCATTACTATAAAATTGAACATAATAGTAATTTTTAAATTCACAAGTATATTCTTTAATTTTACACTTATCACATATTGTTAAGTTTATTAATTTTATTCTAGCATTATCTTTTTCTCTTATTATTCTTCTTCTGCATTTATCCAATTTTCTCCTAGAAACTCATCTGAAATATATTCTATTAATTTTTCTATGTCTTGTCTATTTGATTTGATTATTTATGTTTGTGCATTTCTTTTTATTAATGTTTTTGTATCATTGCTTATTTCTTCCCACCAATTTCTAACATCTCATTCAAAGGATACTATTAAAAATATATATTCTTCTTTAAGTATTTTTCCATATATCATCTTTGTTATATAAAAAGAATAATATCATTGAATCTGCCCAAGTTAATAAGGTTTTTTTAGTATCTATTTTGTAGTTTAAATCTAGTCTTGTTTCTCCATGATTAATTGGTTTATCATAATTATCATTTAATTCAAACTTATCTTTATATTTATTTCCTTTAGGTGGTTGTCTGTCTCTTACTTTATCATAGAATTGTCTATATGACTTATTATATATAGGTGCATAGCTTTCGTCTGTATCATGTAATTCTTGTTTAGAGGTTCCTACTGGATTAGGTCCCCCTCCAGTATTCATTAAAATTTAGTATTCACTTATATCAGTTAAACTTAATTGATCAAAATTTTCTATTAACAAATCTAATTCTTCACTTATCTTCTTTTTCTTCTACTTTTAATTTCCCTAATGATTTTTCTCTAAATTTTTCTTCATCTTCTAGTATTTTTGGTAATATATTCTTTCTAAATTCATCATTCATGCTTCCTATTTCTATCACTATATTTTCTTTTTCTATATGTTTCTTTCCTATTCTAGTCATTTCTTTTTCTATAAGTTTTTTATCTATTTTCTTATTTTTATTGTTTTCTTTTAATTCTCTAATCTCAATTTTTAATATATTTATATCGTTTCTTGTCTCTTTTACTTTATTTCTCAAATCTTGTATATCATTTATTAACATTTTTATTAATGATTTTAATTCTTCTATATATTCACTTATTGACATCTTAATTTTTTCTTATTTCTAACTCATAAGTTAATTTGCATCTTTTATCTTCTTTTTTATCTATTATTTTCCTAAATCTTCTTTCAACTGTTTCTGGATCTACTAATTCTTCTTTTACTATAGTAAAATATTTGCTCTCAAGTTTTAATTTTTCACATTTTAATTTTGTTAATTGTCTATTATTTGGTATTCTCATTCCTTCTGGTATTAACATTATATTTCATATTTCTTCTTGTATTTTATCCATTTTTAAAAGTAATTTATTCAATTTTTGATGTATATTATCAATTGTACTCATATTTTTCTTTATAATATAAATTATTTTCTTCATCTTCATATATACTAATAATTTTCTCATATGTATATATGTCCTTTATTGTTTCAATTATTAATTTTTCTAATATTTGCTCTTTTATTTCTTTAGGAAGTTCTTTAATTATTGTCAAAGTCATTATTTTTAATTTATTATGAATATGTTTTAAAAATATATAACTACATTTTTCTTCTTCTAAACATCAATAATTATTTATTTTCTTTATTTTAATTTTCATGATCTCTATGGCTCTGATACTAATAAATGGGGGCTACTTAGAGCGAACATAAATCAAATAAATCTAACAAATCAAATAAATGGGGTAATCTATTAAAATTCATATAGTATGATTTTTTAATGACTAAATTGAAAGATTTCTATATTTCATTAACTTATTATGTAATATTATGAAGGGGTATTTTGGGTATCAAAATTAGTCAAAGGCTATTTTGAAAAAATGGTCTTTCTATTTGGGTCATTTACATGTATTTCCATCAACGAACTCCCCCAAAATAAAATGGCAAAGCCAGTATTCACTTCACCCTCAACCCACCCAGACCTTGCCCGAGGCAGTCTTCTAAATGACCAGGTTATTGATCCTATTTTTCACAATGGCCTCTTCTATTAAAAATATTATTTTACCCTTACTTTTATTATTTGCAAGATGTATCCTGTATCTTTCAGGACTTATTAATCAGAACCTATATCTATATTTTTCAATCTTTCAAACACCTTTAAATATTCTTTGTATCTTGATAATTCTTCAAAGATCTTAGGCTGATCTTCCTTAGTTATATATCCTCGAACTAATCCTTCTGAGACTTCTTCTTGTATATCTCTATATTTAGTTATAATATCTTCTACCTTTCTTATTTTTCTACTAGTTCTTACAGAATCAAATCTTATATTGTGCTTACAAAAATAATCTATATCTTGGTATATTTCTTCAATTTTCTCTTTGCCAACAGGAAATATATTTTCAGACTTTTCAGCTAATTTAAATAAAAACGAAATATCTTTCTCATCTAAGTATAATCTAAGATCATTAGAAGTAGATGTGGATGCTTGTGAATTGTTCATCAAAATAATCAAAGCATAAGTATATAAAAGCGAGTAAATAACTAACAGTAATCAAATAGAAGTAAACAGGCTTTCCCTCCAGTATGCTCTTATAGATGCTTTGCATGTATTTTATTAATCTTCTGAATCAAGTAAAAGTTTAAAATATTTTTTGGAATCACTTGGGTCCACAACTGCTTCCACAAAAAGTTTTTCAATTAAGGTTGCATTTCTCATTCTAGAGAACTAGCCGTGTTACCACAGATGTTATCTCACAGTATCCAGAGTCTCTGTTTTCACCTCTATCCAAACTCTTTTCAAAATCAAGTTCTTACTTGGAACGAAATTTTAAAAGATAACTCACACATAAAGTACTACAATTTTGTTAGAAAACTGTCTTTTCCCCCTAAACCCTTCATCAAAGATGGGTACTTTGGAATGGCTAATATCCATTCAAAATCAATGTTTTGAAAATCTTTTAAAATCTCTATCTGTACTGCCGAGGAATCATGAGAAATTTAATGAAATCCTTTTATGAAAGTTTTGTTGAACATAACAAACTTTTACTTTGATATTCATAAACTGAAATAGTACATGCTTACAATCTATATTTACATACCTTTAGTACTCACCTTATGAAGTTTAGAACTCCATAAGTGATTACCTTATTACAAGCTTTGCTATCTTCAAGCTATCTAATATTTTTCTGAATACAAGTGGTGTATACAAATTACAAAAGATATATCTCTAAGATGTGTTTTCTTCAGAGTGTTTAAGAGATAAGTTGTTTCGAGATATCTTCATTCTTCCTTCTTGCCTCCTTTTATAGAAGCCTTTGAGAATCTTATCTTAACAGGTGTTTTCCACTTCCTTTTGTTGAGTAGCTCAATAATGTTATTTACACTGATTTCTCCAGTATCTTCTTGTTAGGTGGACCTCTCCTTTTGAAATTTTATGCCTTATCTTTGAATTTGTCTTCCACTTATGACAACTAGTGGGTAAGTAGTCACAATTATGGAGACTTTTGCACTATCTTCTGTCTTTTAGTAGCCACAGTTTTTCTTTAATAAATTTCTTTATTAAAGTAGTGATAAAGGACCACTTTTGTCACCATCACTTTTCCATTTTAGAATCAAAGAATTCTGCAGGGAATTCTTCACTGTTGAAAGATCTTGACTCATATCTTCAACTACGCAGTATTCACAATGGTGATCACTGTAGTTCCAGAGTAATTTGCACAGTTCTTTAGCCATATCTTCTGATCCGTGTACTTGGTTGGAGATAATTGCAGATAATAAATGGTCGAGATAACAAATATCTTCTCCTTTGTAGCCATCTTTGCATTGGAATAGATAATATGGTTTTCAGATGGATAAACCCATATTTTTTCTTTTTCAATAATTATCTGAGTTACATGTTCAAATATTTCTTTGTACCCTTTTGCTCTTCTGTAGGGCATCATATTTAAAATATTTTGATATCGATTTTTAACAACCTTTTGACTGGTTGGTAAAAAATATTTGTTTGTAAGTCTCATTTTGATAACACGGAACGATGGATGCATATATTCAAGAACAGGATCTCATTTCATAGTTGCTGAATGAAACCTGATGTATATATTTGTTGTCTTGACGACTTCAATGTATCTTTTAATAGCTTTCCTGATGTTAACTGGAAGCTGGGCTATTTCTTTGAGATCTTTGTTGGGATATATACAGAGCATACTTCCTATCTCAAAGTAGTTTCGTACTCAGTTGGCTGGTGCTCCTGGATAGAAATTTATCTTGTTATATTTTGCATAGTGGAGAGTTTTCATCCACTTTCCTATCTCTAGATATCAATCTGATAGAACATTAAAAATAACAATAAAGAACATAACTTTTTCATGGTTATCTTTTCTGAGAATTTTTGCTTCATGGCATATCTTGACAATATCTTTTGGATCTATTCTTTTAATAGAAAGTTTAGATTGAGTTTGGCTCTATGAAGAGTTACCTTCGCTTTTGATATCTTGAATATCTTCCCTAGTGGGAATTTTTGTATCTTCATTACCAGTAATAGCCTTAAGTATTCCCTGTGAAGGGGTTCCTATTACCTTCTTTTCTTTCCCTTTATCATCGGGGAGAGCGCTAGTATTCACAAGTCCTTGCGAATGGATACTAGACTTGGTACAAGTTACTTTTGCCTCAAGGGCTGTATTTTTGTCTCGAAGGCTATCTTGGATATTTTGAATTTGTGTTTCCAAATAGGAAACTTTTATCTCAAGTATTTGGACTTTCGTCCTTAGTTGTTCTAACTCCATCCCTGCTAAAATAATTAGGAAGAAAGTTAGTTTTACCTTTTATGTATTCAATATCAAATTTGAAATACGAAAACCAAATTTGTATCATAATAATATATCTATTGGTAATAGATGGATCAACATTATTTTTCAAAAAAACTTTAACTTGAATATTATCAGTTCTAATCAAGAACTTCTTTGGTAATAAATAATCTTCATATTTTTTAACTCCCATTTTTACAGCAATGAGTTCTTTCCTGTTTGTCTCATATCTTGTTTCAACTTTTTTAAATGTTCCTGATGTAGAATCTACAAGTATCTCAGGACAATAACAATTCTTTTTACATTTATATTTTTTATGATTCTTTTTAATCTTTAATACTGCTCTCCAGTAATTATCTGAAGCATCAGTTTCAAGAATAAAGAAATCTTCTTCTTGTGGAATTATAAGTTTGGGCAATACCTTTAATTCTTCTTTTACCTTCCTTATATTTTCACAATCTTGTTCTTCCCAAAACCACATAATATTTTTTCTTAATTTCGGAAGAAAATAATTTTTTAATTTGGCACAATTTTCAATGAATCTTTCAGCATAATTCAATATACCAAGGAAGTTTTGTAATTGTTTTTTATCTTTGATTTTTTTAAGAAATTCTTGAAGTTTTTCTCCAATATGAGATTGTAATTGCAATTCTCCTTCTTTTATAAATAATCCTAAAAATTCTATTTCTGTTTTAACTATATCAGCTTTCTTTTGAGAAAGTGTAATACCATGTTTCTTCATAATATAACAAAATTTCTCAAGATGTTCTATATGTTCATAAATGTTATTTGAATGAGTAAGTAAATCGTCTACATGTGCAATACAAAATTGAGTAATTGGTTTGATTACCTCATCTATTTTTCTTTGGAATATCTGTGGTGCATTTTTCAACACAAATGACATTACATTACATTTGTATTGTCCTAAATGATTGGGGTACTAAATGCAGTTAATGATTTACTTTCTTCAGTAAGCATGATTTGCCAAAACCCTGACTAACAATCAAATTTTGAAAATATCTTTTTGTTCTGTACTTGTTTAATAAGGGTATCCTTATTTGGCAAGTAGTATCCATCAAATTTGGTAACTTCATTTAATTTTTTGTAATTTATCACTATTCTGGTTTTTCCTTTTTTTATCTCACTATGTTTTCTAACCATAAAGGTTGGGCTGCTATGTTGACTTTTACTAGGCATAATTAATTTGGCTTCTAGCAATTCTTTTATCTGTTCTTTAAATTCTTTTTGGTCATCAACAATATATTTCATGGGTTTGACTCTAACAATAGTGTCTGGATTAGTTAATTCTATTTTTGCCTTCATTTTGTCTGTATTCCATTTTTCTAATGGATTTTCAGAATATGTTTTAGAAATTTCTTTTTTTATTTTTCTAACCTATTTTCTGTTGTCATTTTTAAGACTGTAACTGATTTAAATTTTTCTGTACTCCAACATCCACCACGCTGGGTTGAGGAACTCTGATGGTTTATGTTTGTGTATGCTATTGTAACAGCCTTATTTATTTTTGGTGTAAATATTTTGTGTTCACAGGATGTTGTGAACATATACTTATCAAGATAATGTGTAAATAGTGCATATTTTAATAGGAAATTTTGTCCTAATAAATATCACATTCAATTGTGTTTGACATATATATTGTATCAACAAATACTTCTCTAAAGGAAATTAGAAAATGTACTTGCGTAGCATATTTGTTGTATACTCCCTTATTTCCACCTGCTTTGTAGCGGTGGCAATTTTCTTTGAATTGTATTTTCAGTATTCAGATGATAGTACATTTGGTAAGCATAAACTTATTGTACTTCCTGTATCTAAGTAAGCATGAAATTTAATTCTACAATAACTTTTTATATTGAGTGTAATTTCAATATATGGACTCATGGGATTAGTACTAATTACTTTTTTCATGATAACAATGATTTCATATTTTCATCTATTCTTGATATGATGATTGGATTATCATCAACTGTTATTTTTAAATATCCTTGACAGATTTTATAAGGACTATATTTTTTAAGAAAGTTCATTCCTAGTAGTATAGGTGAACGATCAACTCCATATAATTCATCTTTATATAGAATTATTTCTTTAGTATATTCTTCTGATCTTCTCCTATAAGTATTAAGGGGGAACTTTATATATTTTCTTATTTCAAGATTATTTCATAAATAATCATTAAATATATATGGTTCTGGTATTTCAAAGTCTATTAAACGGCTAACAAATTTAGCATTTACCAGACTTTTATCTGCTCCAGTGTCAATGAGGACAAGAAGATTCTTCTTATATCCTTCTTGATTTACATATCTTGTTTTGATATAATATTGCGAATTTGATGGTTCAGCAATACTTAAATTCTTAAATTTACTTATCTTAGAATCTTGTCTAGAGGGAAATCTTGCAATAAGATTATCTCCTTCTAGACTGGCACTATTTCTTCTTATTAGTTTTCCTTCAGAATTAATTTCTTTAACTTGTTTATGGAAATCAAACATTATCTGTTTTGGTATAGTGACTTCATGTTCTTGGTATTTCCTAGGAGGTATATATTATGCTAATTCCTCAAAATCTTTATGTATGATAATATTATTAGTTATTTTCCTTAGATTGTTATGATGGCTAGTACTAAAAGCAAAAATTGATTTTATGCTTATACTAATAGCCTTAATTCTTCGTAACATTTACAAGTTTCCAATTCTATAATATAGATTGAAACTTTGGTCAATATTTTCATCATTTAATGATATTGCATAATTTGGTTTTACTGTAAATATTATCTTCTGATAGACTAAGTTTCCTACGATTGTTCCTAATAGAGCATCCATTGGATCTTGTAAAATTCTGTTGTCCATGCAATAAATTTTAATTGGTATATTCATACATTTTCTAAAGAATCCTTTTACCATTATCTGGACTCCTCCTATTTCAATACATTTTAATTTGTTTCTTACGTTCTCCGAAATTTTGGATAACTTTTGTTTTACCCATTCTTTTGTAATTATAGGAATCTTTGCTTTTCCTATAGTATCTTCTATATTTATAGACATTTCTTTATAATTCATACTTACAATTATTTTATTTATTCTTGGTAATATTCCTAAAAATTCTTGATGGAATACATCTTTTTCTTGTAAGTCTAATATTTTTTTGGTTATTCTTGTGTATTTTTTAATGTCAAAGGTAATTTCTTGATTTATACCTTCTATTGAGTCTTCAACTTCTTCAGTTGTTTCTATTTCTATTTCTGCTTGTTATATCTCTTGATTCATATATACTATTTCTTCAAATTCTTCCTCAGATGAGGATGTATCTAATTCATAAATGCTACTGCATTCACTACTTAAATCTCCAAAATATTCAATTGGTTCTATATCACTATCATCTTGGAATTTTTCATAAATTCTAAGAGTTTTTATATTCTGTCTATCTTTCTTTTTAGGACATTGAGGGGCAATGTGTTCTTCTTCATTACAGATGAAACATCTACATTTTTTATTATTTCTTGGTTTAAATTTTTTATTCCAATTTCTTTTCCTGAAATATTTTTGTGTGGTTTAAAATTTCTTTTCTTGAATTTTTTGTAGTTTTTGAATTTTCTTTTATATTTCTTATATGGTTTATATTTCTTCTTATGTCATCCAAATTGTTCGACTTGGCCTATATCTAATTTTTTCTTATTTTATATGCTTTCTTACTTTCTAGGGCTTCTCTGCACCATATGCATATCATTCTTTTTGTAAATTCAATTTTACTTCCAAAACTATTTATTTTCATTCATTCCTCTTTTCCTAGAGGTAATAATTTTTCATATTCTTTTAATAACTTAATTCCCCATGGGAATGGTAACTTAGTAAAATAACTCCTTAATATAGGTTTTTTTTCTTGATAATCTCCTTCATTTAATATATAGTATAATTCTTCAAATTTACATTTGTATCTTTCTAATTCACACATATCACATATCTTTAATTTTTTCATTGCTATCATTCATTCATTATATTCATCTTGTTTACTTTCTTCTTTATTAGCAGTATATTCATCTCCTAAAAATTCTGTTTTTAAGATTTTTTCAAATTTTTTTAATATCTCATGTATATTTTGATCATTTAAAGTATTTTTATTATCTAATACTTCAGTTCTATTATTTCCATACTTTATTCTTCCTTTAATATATTCTGGTAACTTTCTCAACCATTCAGAAACAATTCCTCTGAATGTATGTTCTATAAATTCAAAAGCTGTATATGTTTCTCATTTATTAAATTGTATTGCTAAGTCTGTACTTTTCATCCATGTTTCAATAGCTTTATTTTTATCTACACAGTTTAGATCTAACCATACTCCTGTTGTGTGGATTGGTTCATTATAGGATTTCATTGGATTTATTTCTTTTATGGATTTTTTTTTTTATATTTTCAGTATATCTTTTCTGTGTTTTCCTATATTAATTAATACCATCATTAAGTGGTATTGTAATACCATAAGGATAATCATATTCTTCATCACTACTGAATTCTATTTTTATATTTCGACTTGATGATGGATTAATATTCATCTTTCTATTTTTCATTTTTAGTTAATTTTTCTAATTGCTTTTTATATTCATCATACTCTTCACCAGTAGATTCTAAGAATTTTTTTTCTAGTTCTTCTACATCTGTAATCATATATTGATTTTCTTAATTTTTTTCCCTTTATTATTTTTTTTGAGTTATTCTAAAATCTTGAGGTGGATTAATTATAATCATATCTTTTCCTTTAAGATTTTTATCTAATAGAGCATTTCCTACTAGTAGATTATGTTCTAAATTTTCTAATCTTTTATGTATATTTTTAAAACTTTCATTTGTGGTGTTTTTAGGTAAATAGGGATAACTAGGTTTTTTATGTTTTCTACTTTTTTCAAAAATTCTCCATTTATATTTTCTTCATCTATTATGTTCATCATAATTTTAGGTTCGTAATATGTCTCTGATACCATTTCAGCGGAGTGTACAGCGGAGGGGTTAAAATTTTTGAGCCAATTAAAATCTTCATAAGTATTTAAAATATCACAATAGAATTTATAAATTTCACTATCTTTTGTTAAGACTTTTTCTTTAATAATTATAATTAATTTTTTAATTCTTCTTTCCAAATTAAGAATTATTTTATGTATATCATTTTTGGTTTTGATTGCTCTTTTATCTATATAAACATTTTTATGTTTTAATTTTGGACCTAAATATTCTATAAAGAAACTTTTCAGATTTTCTTTTAAATAATTTAATTCATCATCTGTTGCTTTTTTAGATCAATAATTTTTTTTATAACATTTGGATTTAAATTTATTAAAGATTTATGATCTATATTTCTCTGAGAACCTAATTGAAAGTTTTTATACATTATAATAACTTTTGTTACAAATTCTTTATGAGGGGTATTGATGAAAAGATTATTGTTCAAAGATGTTGTTCAAATGATTATATTTTTTAGTCTAATCTTACAAACTCCAATATTAGGCTATATGTAGGTATTTCTCGACCTTGCCCCCTTATCTGGTCTTCAACTCTACCCATTTCCTAGGAAGAAGGCGAACCAGACCTTCACTCTCCAGAACAATGGCGGGAATTTGCGCTTTAAAATGCCCTTGTTTTCGTCCATCTTCTTCTCCCTCTTTTTCTTTCAATCTACTGCGAAGAAATTCATACCGTGCCAGATTGCCAAGTAATTCTTTTTTCATCACTCTTTTCATTTTCAATCCCCTCCTTCCCCCTTTTTATTATGTAAATGATGATTATCAATCATGAAAAAAATGTTAATTTGCTCTTTTTTTTTTCAGGAATATATGCGTTTTCCAGCAACAATATTAAAGTGGGCTCCAACATTGAAGTGGAGGGAACTCCTTGGAGGGTTATTGGTAATTCTTGCTAATTTTACCTACTTGTGTCCAAAGGTATGGTTGTTGAATTGCTTATGGATCAAGATTACATTTTTATGACTAATGATTTCCTGTTGACTTGTACAATGTTATCCCTCTAGTTTATTTTGTTTTTCAATTTTGATATAAAAAATTCTTTCTGTGCACCTTCTAGTTTGAGTATATGACTAAAATGCACTAGCATTGTGAAATTCTTGAAGTCATCTGTGCCTTGTACAATAAACTTTGCATCTCAGAGATCGAAATAATGAAGAATTTTGGATAACTTTTATCCTTTGTGGGTTTGAATTTTAGATCAATTTTGGGTTGTCGAATTGATCGAGTTTAAGTGTTTATAGTCTACTTTACTGATTTTCATTTGACATGTACACTGTTATTCATTCAGTTTCTTTTATTTTGGATTTTAATTTAAAACATTGTTCTTCTGCTTCTAGTTTGATTATATGACTGAACTGTACTAGCATTACAGAATCATTAAATTGATATGTGTCTTGTAGTAGTAGTATGTGTATCGGAGTTCTGAAAACAATGAAGAATTTTGGATAATTTTATCCCTTTGCCTTTGGTCGGGATTGTTGTCAGTCAAACAAGAAATTTTTATTTTCATTGTTTTGTTCTGTGTGTGTGTGTGTTGGGGTGAGGTGGGCGGTGATATCAACATTTGGAGTTCTGGAGTTGAAATTGATTTGGTTTTTGGTAAATCTTTAGAGTTTCTCCACGTGAAACCCGGCAAAGGGGCAGCATATGTGAGGACCACGCTACGCAATTACTTGACAGGAAATCAAGTCGAGAAAACTTTCAGAGCTGGAAGTAAGGTAACCCTCTGTAACTTTTGAATTTTGGTTCTTGTTTCTTTCCGGATTATCTACAGAGAATTATGTCATGGATGGAGTAGAGAAAATCTAGTATAACATTTACAATACAAGTATTCCATGCGTTAGATAATCTGATTGTTATGGGGCAGATAGAAATGATCTGTAAGCCTTGTTATCCTTAGTGGTGGAAAGTTTAAATGCACGGTGCATACTAGGTTGGTCTACATTTTGCGTGTTAAGTTGTAAAAATATTTTTGCAAATGGAAATAACTATAAACATTTTAAGATTTTATTGGGCATCTTGCCTCCGTGTTGAATTCTATCTATGCAAGTACAATCAATTCAATATAAAGTTAGATGGTTGACGGCCATGAGGTCAAACAAGACACTATTTGGTAATAGATCATGTTTTTGCTTCTGGGGTAGCCTATCCTTCTTCCATCTGTGTGATGTATTTTTTAGCTGATGAATCTTGGTGCTCGACTAGTGGTAATAAGAAAATGGTGTATATACCAACTTCATAATTTGATGGATTCATAATGCTGTGTCTAGTAGATTTAATACAGTGATCACTACAATGCCTATCACTTCATGACATATTAAATTGCGGGGACGATATCAACAGGAGTTTGGTCGGATATTGAGATAAGCACAGCCTAATGATTATCTTTCATTGGATGGTGCAGTCAATATTTCTTTGATTGGGTTATAATAAACATAATTTCTACTTAAATTTATGGGGCAGTCAATCTTTCTCGATTGGGTTATATTAAGCATAATTTCTACTTATCTGGAAAGTCTTAATTCTCTTTAATTTATCCATGTTTAGTGTCTCTTTATTTATTCCGTTATGCGATGCAGGTAAGATGCTTCACTGAGATAACTGTATGCCATAAAATTGTAATTTTTTTTTATCACGCTTCCAATTTTGAAGGCATATATTTTTGTCAGGATCCTAATACTTTAGTCCAGCTGTATTCACACTCTGCCATTCCTATCCTTAATGCCATCTTTGTGTTCTGCTCTTTGGACAGATTGAAGAGGCAGATATATTTAAAGAAACCAAACAGTATACTTACAAAGACGGTTCCCAGTATGTCTTTATGGACTTGGTATACTATTTTCTGTTTTGATCTTCATATGATTGCCTCAATAGTAGATACTCTTTTCAAGTAATTTTATCCTCTTTGAGAATATTAAGGCAACTGTCAAAGCATCATCATTACTCATAATAGAGAAAATGGTGAAAAAGGCTCACTATTATGCTATGCTACACCTCTGCTCTATTTTAACATTACAAGATTATCTCTTCATTCCATTGCCGGCTTATGAGCATGTTTGGGGCGCCTTAGGCTTAAAAATAAGCACTACATGTGTGGCTTACATTTAGTGTGGATCCACCTACATTCAAATAAGCCACACATTTGGAGCTTATTTTTTAGCTTAAGCCATCCCAAACATGCTCTATTTCACACTGTTCTATGTTGGAAGGAGTAAGAAACTGTCAAAGCTAGATATCTTTCTGTGACTCCAGTAGAATCAACTTTAGACATTTAGACCAACATAAGCCAGGTGCTCAAGCTCAGACATAGGTTGCGAGTTCAAATTTTACCTTTATTCCATGTCCATTTAAATTTAAAAACAAATTTCTGCTGTCGGACTAAATACTATGATATTTCTAAAGAGGCAAATAATTATCTCATATATTTGGTACTTTCCTGGTAATAACTGGCCTTGTGCTTCAACTGTTATACTGTTCTTATACAGTGAGACAGTTGAGATTAGTAGCTTTCCACCAGTCTTGTTTATCTCACTTTGAAATTTACTTGAGGACACTTCTTTCTTCCTAGAGATACTGGTTTTCTTCAGTAATTAGCATGCAGTGGTACTGGAAGGCTAGTCTTATTTCCAAGTTTCATGAGTTTTATGTCATATCTGTCTCAGAGTTCATTTGAAGAATTCCATCTCAATGAGAAAGATGTCGGGAACAAATCGAAGTGGCTGAAAGAAGGCATGGACTGCAATTTGCTATTCTGGAAGGGAAAAGTATTGTTCAACTCTAGCACCTCTTTTCTCTGATTGGATCACGAGCTTTACGATAATTATCTTGGCGCCTGCCTTCTCAAATTTGTCAATTGTTACCTAAGGAAGCAAACATCTTTTCAATACAATCTCAAATGACTGCCTGATTTGTTGGTGTAGGTAATTGATTTTGAACTCCCTATCACAGTGAAGTTGACTGTGGTTGAAGTTGATCCAGGTGTGAAAGGTGACACAGCACAAGGTACTTTGACGCGTTTCTTGGTTTTTGGAATATTCCTATTTTGCTTGCTCTTGCTTGATCACCATTTTTGTGGTTTTCGAAGGTGGATCTAAGCCAGCAACCGTTGATACTGGTGCTGTGGTTACTGTCCCATTGTTCATAGAAAGAGGCCAGGAAATTATGGTGGATACTAGAACTGGGCAATACATGAGCCGAGCGTAGCCTGCTTGGAATTTTATCGTTTTTGTACAAGTAGAAGACTTTGCTATCTTTAACTATTTTGGACAACCAACCAACTTTTTCTCCATTTGGATTTCGAGAGAATGTTCTGCAGCTGTTAGTTATAAAAGAGCTTCTGATGTTAGCAGTTGATGTATCGAAGGTGTATCTTGATTTAGTACTGTTTACTAAACATGCACATGCACATAAAATGGCGACTCGCCACCACTTTGGTATCTATCATGATTGTTTTGCCTAAATTGAGTTCTATCTCGCATCATATGTACTTCACCCCTTCTATTATCATATTTTTCAAATCTAATTTTCATCTCTTTACTCTTAAGAAAATTTATGACAATTTCAGGTGTACCATACTTAATGACGTTTTTAACTTTCTTATAAGAGTCGAAAATTTAATTGAGCAAGATTATGTCCTTATAAGTTTCAGATACAGACTCATCACAATTAATAATATCTTGCACCAATTAGTTAAAAGCATCTAAATTGTCATTGAGATCTTTTGAAGGGTCCATTTTAAAGCTAAAAAAAGCGTTCAAGCAAATAAAGTTTATTCAATGTAGATTTGAGCAAATACAGATCTTCCAATTTTTTTCAAAGTTCTTTGGTGGTTTTCAGTTTACCCATCTTTCTCAAAACGGCGTCAACAAGTATAAAATGACTGAGGTATAAGCAACCTTGTCGACTTCTTCCTTTTGTTTTTTTTTAAAAATCAGTTGAAAATTTGCCTTTAATGACCTTTGAAAAATTTTGTTAGACTAAAATACCCTTCACTTTTTGTTACTAGATTGAAAAATCATCTTTTCCGTTAAAAATCCTCAAATCAAAGTCGTCATTTTCACAGAACAGCAAAAAAAATCACAAAACACAATCCAACCACACAAAATAGTTCTAGAGTCACAGATAATATATTCCGTTCTAAATTTCCAGAGTTTCGTAAAATTCATGGTCTTAGATCAAGGAAATGTTCGAACGGGTAAGATCTCGATATTGCAACGAAATCAATAAGCAGTGGAAGTAATAATGCAACAAGAATGATATGTCTAACAAATAATCAATTTCACATCAATTAAACACTAAGAACACTAATTTAACCAAAAGACAAGTACTCAATCAATTAGTTAAGAGCAAGTAATCCCAATTTCTAGTACAAGCAATGTTATCCCTTCACAGTAACCATAACCCTATTGTCACCCCCACATGATGACACGCCACTGCTGAAAATTAAACGGGTTAAGCCAATTTACCAGAGCGGATCTATTTCAGTCCATAAAAAGTGGAGAAATGCGAATTTGTTGTTTTAGGGCCACCACTATTCGCCCTAAAGACTTAGCAAATGTGTCAATTCCAATTAGTCACAAATGCAGATTAATGTCCAGGGGCAAAATCATTCAAATTTTCCTGTACAACCTGAAACACTAAACTAAACACATTAACATATTCGAGAGATATAGTAAGTAAAATGATTAGAAAAATCTCGCCACCGAACTGTCCACGCGCTGACGTCGAATCGCCCACTCTCCGCCGTCGATCACTGCCGCCTCCACCACGTGCTGTCCCTCGGGGGTGCCTCGACCTATTAAGTATAGGTCTGGCCTCCATTTATCCAACGGAGGTCTGGTTTGAGAGCAATTGAGGATTTCAGATTTGGGAAGGTTGAAGAAATCGCCCCTTTCTTCCAATTTTTGGTCTGATTTTTGCTAGATTTCGATAGCCCACGCTCTGATACCAAATGTAGAGTGTATATTGATCACCAAGGTTGGCCCAAGCTCAATTTTTTCCAACTAAAAAGACCACAACTCGACAACAAAGACCCAAGACAATAACCAAGCTACCATTTTTGGTTGACAATGAAATAATTTACTTAGAAGACCATAAAGATGCGCAATATCTCATATATAATCACCACAGGAAGTAGAAACTAAAAGAAAGCAGGAGTGTAGAAGAAAATACAATAGCCAAGAGTCAGAGAGAGAGAGAGGAGGGGACCCATTCTCTTGCAAAAGGAGAGGAAGACCCAATATATTAAGTAAAGTTGCCCAAGTATGGTAAGTAGAATTAGGTTAACAATGGGGTCGAGTAAAGGCCCAATAAGTAGACAAATGGACTGCCAAGTAATCTCTCTCAATTATGGCCATCTAGGAAAGCGGTTTGGGTCATGAGCAACACTAAAATATTAAGGTTGCTTCTAATGGCCCAATTAACCTTCTGATCATGTCGTATCGATTGTGGTTTTATAGTTTACGTTCAGTCATTTGGCAAAGCCGACTGAAAATTAAAACCGAATAACATCATAGCTTAGAAAGGTCGTTTGACAACAAATTGTCTAACAAGGAGAAACACCATTCTTGATCCAAACCCACACAGATCCTGAAGCGCTAGTGGCTCCACTACGTTGAATACCCTTCTCAAGCAGATTTGCTGCTACATAAATGGCTAAAGGCCAAAGATCAAACGTCCAAAAGTAATGGACCAATTNTGACGTCATCTTCCATGTAAAATTTCCTAATAAAATGATATAAATTATATTGAAAAATTTATCGCACAAAAATAATAAACGTTTATGAAATATTGAATTTTTTTAAAAGAAAAAACAAGTTAAACGTCTTTTATAGTACATCGTTTGACACATGTTTAACTATTTTCAATATCCGTTTGGACCATTCGATATGACTACGATGTAGTTCTCGAAACAAGCTTCTAGATGACGTAGGAGATTTGTGGATTCGGATAATATACGATCATTGGCAAATTTTAATATTTAGCATATTATCAAACTTTTTGAAATACTAATTTGAAACGACTTACTTTGATACATCATAACTTTTGCTAGGTTGATTATTTCGCACGTCATTAAGAAGCAAAAAACTAAGTTATGAGCACTTCGAAATGATATTAAGAACGTTCCGACTTCATTTGGCATGTATTAAAATAGATAATAAAATGGTTAAACAAATTATTTTTTGAAAGAAAAGAAAAAAAAAAAAAACCAAAATTTTGTGGGGTCATTTGACCCCATATGGTCCGGCCCCTGCAAGTAGTAACCATGGATGAGGTTTAATGACCATTCATTTATTTAACTCGCAATTCCAGTACGCACAATGGGATTACTGGTCACAATCCTGAAGGAATAGTTAAGAGGAAATTCTAATACACCACAATACTTATTGTTTATGTTTCTAGGGACATACACATTTTTGTTTTGCAAATATAAATTATGAGGGATATAATGATACATTTGAAATGGTATCAAAGCATTGTTCTGAAACCCGTTGTGTATATTAGTTCAAATCATCCATACATCTAGTAATTATGAAATGTTGCCTCCCGGAGCATAGTCCAATGGTGCAAAAAATAGAAGTGAGATTATCTCATATCTTGTTGGCAGTCGTAGTGTGGAAGTTCGATTCCTGAGATATGGAATTAGACCCCTTGTAGGCGCAGTGTACGAGCACCTCTGGTTCCCTGGCCTGTTAGAGTACATCCCACGATTTACCTCCCTCACAAAGTTTTAGAGGCGGAACGATGGGGGCCTTTAAAGTTTTGGTTCAAACCTTTTTTTTTTTTTTTTTTAATGAAATGTTTTTTCAGATAACAAGGCGGAAGTGTGGTGGGATGCTTAGAAACGTGTAAAGTTTGTGTAGCTATTGTGCAAGTAGTAGTAGACAGTATTATATATGACAAAAAGAGACTTGCATGTGCCCCCAGGGCACATCTTCAAGTGATAAAAGGAGAGGGTGGAGAAATCCAGCTTTGTTTGAGGCTATTGCGTCAAGGGTTCGAATCCTGAAATATGGATTTAGCTCTTGGGTGAGTGCAAGTGTACAAGCAGCCTTCCACCCTGTACCCTTGGAGGCATAATCTGCGATTTACCTTCCTCACGATACTCCAGGACAGGAGTGGTGGGGGACCCTTAAGGTTAGGATTTAACCTTTTAAAAGAGACTTGCATGTGACCAAAATTCTATTAGACTATTACAGCTGGCATTATAAATGTAGCTATCCTAATATGGAATTGAATTTGCAGTAGTAAATGTTTCTCTAACAGATCAAATCAAGCATTAACACGCTCAATTGCAGATGGATTGATGGCAGAATATTTCCCTTTTGAAACTAGGAAATGTTTTGATTTTATCTTATTAGGCTTTAGAAACTTCTTTAGCACTTTTGTGCACTCCAATCTCAGCTGCAGCTTTTGTTGAATAGGCTTCTTGCGCTTGGTAGCTTGGCTCCTTCCTAGCGTGGCTGACTTCAGCTTCACCTTGAAACTCAGCCTCTCACACCGGTCGAAAACCGTGCTTTCTTCATCCCCAAACCTTTCAAAAATATTTTCAATTTCATCTGTTCCATTTCACAAAGAAAATTTGTTATCACTCGAGAAAGCCTAGCAGACTGGAAATTCAAATACATACGACAGGATTAATGGTCCCAAACATGACGGAATAGTTGACCAAAAAACCTGTGTTGTGTTCAAATTGCACAACGATTTTATGATAATGGGGGAAACACATTTAATGGTTGCATACTGACTAGTAATGAATTTAACGCAGCTGTTTATGTGGTAACTTTGGCTTTGACAATTAGGATGGTTGTTCCATGTTATTAGTATCATTTAAATGAGGGTAAATTGCTAATTTATCTGTAAACCTTTGGCCAAAATTGGTATCTTTGTCCTTGACCGTTTCTTAGCTTAGTTCTTTTCCCAAACATTTGAAAAATTAGCATATTGAAGACTTGTTAATGTATTCCATCTAAAATAGTCTTAAAGTCAAGTTTACTGACCAAGCACTTGTTTAGTACAGATTTTAAGTCGATTAAAGTCAATTTTTTGACCTTTATTTCACTATTTCAGTCATCATTTTTGAATTCTTTTCTCACAAGTAAGACCTACTTTATCTCTAACGCTCAAAAAATCAATTATCAAAATTCTTACCAAACAAGCACCAACACAAATTTGGATTATCAAAAAATCAATTATCAAAGTAATAGAGTGCTTCTATTATTGGATGTAGTCGTTATATTTTGAGAGACGAATGCCAAAAAACCATTAGAACTCGTGCGCGGCATTATCGTCTCAAAGAGAAAGAGTCGAACTCTTGCCTTGATTAAATTCATATTAATACATTTCTTGTTTCTACTTTACGTATTTTGGTTTTGGTAAATTGAAATTCTGTCCCCTTTTTTGCACGTAAAAGATATGCTTTACAATATAATTTATGCATGACAATTTTTTCAACTTGTACACCACAATACTTAATGTGGAGAGAAATTTTGGTGGTGCTAGAACTGCACAATACAAGAGACTAGCATAGACTGCTCAGATATGTCATTTTTGTACAAGTAGAGTAGTTTGCTATCTTTAACTATTTTGGACATCCAACAGATTTTTTTCCTACGTGGATTCGAGAAAATGTTCTGCAGCTGTTCATTGTAAACAAGCTTCTGATGTTAGCAGCTGACAGATTGAAGATGTATCCACTTGAAAAAAATGTGGAGTACGAACTAAACATGCATTGCCTCTATAGAGGTGCATGTGTGTTCAAGCTACACTAGAAGTTTGACAGAGCTCAGACAGTAAATCAAATTTCAGAACAACATTTTCTAGGCTCTCTCTGTGGCACCACCCCTCGTTTCACTGCTAAACCATATACAGTACAAGCACCTAATGACCTTCCTTGTCTATTCAACTCATTAATCAAAATGTTGAATGTACTTCTGCTGGCCTTCCTATCTTTGTGAATTAGCATCAAAACTGATAATGCCTTGTCAACCTTTTGATCCATACAAAGTTTTCTAACGACAACATTGAAAGTGATTGTCCTTGGAGAATATCCAGTCCTAATCATCTCGTCTAAAATTTCAAACCCTTTATCATTCTCTTTTCCTTTGCAAAAGGCTTCAACCAGTAGATCATATGTACTAGGGTATATAGCACAATCCTCATTCTCCATTTTCTCAAACACTTCGTACACATCATTCAGCAGAGCTTCATCCTTTCGTGAACTCCTGCACAACCTTCTCAACAAGGTGTTGGTCATCCTCTCATCGACTTGAAAACTGATCCCTATCATCTCTTTATAAATCCCCAAAGCTGCATTAGTTTCACCCCATTTCAACATTCCATGTAACAATGTACTGTAACTTATGAAATCTGGCTTGTAATTCCTCTCCTTCATTTGCTTCAACAAACCAATACCATCCAAAGGCCTTCCCTCCTTAAAGTAACCATTAAACAGAGTATTGTAAGTGACTGCATTTGGTGTCAATCCCATTTCTAAAGCTTCATCAAGCAATTCCAATGCCTCATTTGATCTGCCCACTTTGCAAAAACCATCCATCACTGCGGTGTAAGTATAAATATCTGGTTTGAACAAAGATTTCTTGATATTCAATAGCAATTCATAGGCTTCCTCCACTCTCCCCACGTAGCACAGCCCCTTCAACAAGCAATTATATGTATTGATTGATGGCTCACATCCAGTTTTAGCCATTATATCAAACACCTGATAGGCATCCTGCAATCTCCCTTTTTGACAAAATGAATTGATCAATGTAGTGAATGTAGCAACATTGGGTTGGAAACCATTTTCCAGCATACGATCCAAAACAGTTTTCGCTTCGTTTGGCTCATTCTTGTTGCAGTAACTACTCACCAAAATTGAGTATGTGCAACTATCAGGGGCTAAACCGAAAGAGGATAAATTGGACTTCAATTTCGATGCTAATTCGAACTCATCTGCTGTGACCAAAGCCATAAGCAAATCGTTAAATTCTGATATGGTTCGTAATCCGCCCTCTCTTTGGAATTTATCCACAGCTTCATTTTTCTGAGAAGTGGGAACTGCTACAACTGTTTCAAGAAAATCTTGGAACTTTGGCAAAATGGGGGTACCTTTTGGGCTTTGAGTAGAGGTAGGAACTACTGCAGAAATGAGAAAATTACCATGCTGGGATCTGTTGCTGGTGAAAAATAATGGGGAATTCTGCACGGGTAGTAGGGAGGAAGAGTGAAGAGGAGAAGAAACTGGATGTAATGAAGATGCCGGACAAGAAAACATGGCAGGCATGGTGAGGGGATATTTCAATTGCCACTATTTTTGGTTGATAGTGGATAATCTGAGCTCAACCCGAATGATCTAAATTCATAAAATAGAGATGTTGTGAAAGATAGGGTTGTCAAAATGGGTCCGGATGACGAAGATTTTCTATATGGCCTATCACTATTCTTTTTTACTGAAGGGTTTATATTACTCTTAGTGAAATGATTCTTTCTATATTGCAATACATATTCTAATTTTTTAAACATTTTATCTTTTACTGAATATTTGAATATAAATCCATTCTATGATTTAATAAATAAGAATAATCTGCAATATATATTTCATATTTTTTAATTAAAATGTTATATTCTTCAAATGGTAAATTTATATTTTCTAATTGAGAGATAATATTTTTTATTTTTTTTAACATTATTTCTAATAGATTATCTAATCCTTCAATTGTATATCCTGACATTTATTCATACAAATAGTTATCAATTAATCCTTACGATTCTTTAAGATCCTAAAAAGATTCATTCTAATTTTAGCAAAAATTTAATAGTTTTACCTTAAGTTTGATCTGGACTTTTATTTTTAGAATCGAGTGACATTCGAGGTCTGAATTTGTAAACTGCTTCTTTCAACGGTCTCCTGCCTTCATGGAATAGTTACTATTTCAACTACTTGCTATCACTGTATCAACTTCTAAAGAATAAAATTCTAAATTTCTGTTAAAGAAAAACTTTCTTTTAGGAAACTTTTTATCAAATCCTTCAAGAATCTATGGGAATAAAGATTTAGAAACTCATATTCATATCAAAATATTGGAGTTTTATTTCTATCAGAATTTATATAAGACTTCTATTTGGTACAAAGGGATTTTCAGAAAAATCGATTTTTCAAACTGGGAATGATTTTTAGAGTAACTGTTGCTTACAATTCGAGATTTCAAGATAAGATGACATCTATCTATCACAATGACTCTATTTATACAAGTTTATGAGACTCTATTACATCATCGAGTATATCAGCAAAGGTACACTTGTCTTTCTATTATCTTCCTCCTTGGGCCTACATCTTCACATGCTGCTTCAACTTTTTATTCAAAGAGCATCTTATTTTATTATTGCTCTATTTCTTCAATGTCTTCACATGCTGCTGTATTATTATCCTCCATACACATTTGTCAAAGGTGCTCTATTATTATTCTCTTCCTTTATCTCTTCACATGCAGCTGAGACACTCTCTTAGCTAGTAGAATTCTTTTATAGTGGTAGGACATCCTGACAATTGATGTATATCGAATCTTGTAATATAGTCCTTTAAAATTTCTGATTTTCCATATCCTCCATTGAATACCAGCATCCAATTTTTATATTGACACAAGTATGAGAATTTTTTATCAAACAAATTTTTGGCAATATTGTAGATGGCTTTAATTTCAAGTGCTCTCCCATGTCTAATTCATGATTTTGTCACTGACGGAACTTTTCTATTATTTTCTGTAATATCTATTTGAAAATTGGCTGCAACATATCCAATTAAGATTATGTGTTCAACTGGATAGTAAACAACTCCATTGTATTCTGGACTTATTGAATAGAATTTCAAATATATTTTTTGTCATTTGACAAATCTGGATACTTCTTTTATGAATATATTATCAAACTTTAAAATTTCAATCAAATCTTTTTCTAAATATATCAAATCCATGAATTCATAGTCTGTAATAATTTTTATAAATGAAGGGTCTCCTCCTTCCATGACTTTTATTCTGGGATAAGCATTATTTCCCAGAGAGATGAAATATGAATCATTCATTTTTATTTCATAAGCAATTTTGATTATTTCGACATATTTTTCTTCTTTTGGATCTAAAGGAATTTTATCTTCTTGGTCAATGATGCTGATTGTTTTGATTTTTTTTTTATCTCCATGTTTCATAACTTTTTTTGTTGATGATACTGAAATGGAATCTCCTTTATTATCAGTTGGTATGTTGTCACGTCTGGGTCCACTGCTGCTTATAGCTGTCCCTGTTTGGTATTGGATTGGAAAACTCATTTCTGAGCTCTTTGGTATATCTGTCTCAGATAGTATATCTTTTAGTTGTGTTGCAATAACATCAACTTGATTTTTGAGTTCTATGGCATATTTATGATGATCAGTAGTGATATTCAACAATGTTTTTATATTTGAGTTGAACATCTCTGAGATCTGAGTTGCTCCAGAGTTTATATCTTCAGATTCTTCTTTAAGAAAATCTGTCTTTTTTTGTATATGTAGGATAGATTGGTATAATTCCGTGACCATGGCTTTATCCATCAGCAAATTCTATGTTTCTGCTGAGAAAATCTGTAAGAAAATTATTAACTCCTTTAATATGAACTATATCAAAATTATAAAATGCTAAATAAGCTTGTCATCTATGGAGCCTTCTATATTGGGGTTCTGATGGTAGTTTATTCCTGACTAATCTTGCAATTTGAGAATTATCAGTTTCAATAGTAAATTTCTTGGATAATAAAAATAATGAGAACTTCTTTATTTTTCTAATAATTGTTAGTAATTATTTTTCATGAGTAGTATAATTTATTTCTGCTTGGTTAAAAGTTTCACTTGAATATCTACAAGTTTCATTTAGATCTGTTTTTAATATTGCTGTCCAATATTTATCTGAGGTATCAGTATTAACAATCAAATTATCTTTTTCATCTGGTCATCTTAATTTTGGTAAATTTTGGTATTCTTCTTTTAATGATTTAACTATTTTTGTATGTTTTTCATTTCATCCTTTAGTATTTTTTCTAAGTAAAACTTGAATTTTATGTCTTTTCTTAGAAAAATTTTCAATAAATCCTTCTGCATAATTTAAATATTCTAAAAAATTTTGTATTTATTTTTTGGATTCTAATTTATCTGAAAAATTTTCTATCTTTTTTGGATATATGAGTTTGTAATTTTATCCCTCTTTTATCTATTGATAATTGAAGAAAGTTTATCTCTTGTTTTTCTATTATAGATTTCTTTTTTGATAGTACAATTCCTTCTTTTTTACATTCGCTAATAAATTGGATTAAATGATTTTTATGTTCTTCTTTACTATTAGAACATATTAATATATCATCTATATAAATAATAAGAAATTCATTAAACTTTTTAAAGATATTATTCATCTTTCTTTAATATATTTGTGGTGCATTTTTTAGACCAATGACATAACTAATCATTCATATTTTCCTTAAGGTGTGCTAAATACAGTATATTGTATACTATCTTCTTCTATTTTTGTTTGCCAAAATTCTGATTTACAATCAAATTTAGAAAAATATTGTTTTCCTCTTGCAAGATTTATTAACACTTCTTTATTTGATAGAAAGTAACCATCAAATTTAGTATATTTGTTTAATTCTTTATAATTTATGACCATCCTAACTTTTTCTCTAACTTGTTCAGAATGTTTCATAACCATAAAAGTTGAACTACTATGAGGTCCATTACTAGTCTAATAAGTTTTTGTTCTAACATTCTTTTATCTGATTTTTAAATTCATGTGTATCTTTTATAGTATACATCATTGGTCTTACTCTTATTATAACATTTTCTGTTAATTCTATTTTAACTTTTGGGTGATGTGGTTTCTAAAATAATAGTGAATTTTCTCCATAAATTTTTTCTAGTTGTTCAATTATTTTTTCTGTATTTATTTCTATTCATGTTTTTAGAACTTTTTTATACAATATTCTCTTTTTTTATTTCATTATATATAATTGGTTTTTTATCCCATTTATTACCATGCTGGGCTGGCTGAACTTTATAATGTTTAAATTCTCTAAAAAATTTTAATAAGTGTTAACAAGGTGTTTATAGCATTATCATATAATTATTTTGTTTATAATATTGAAATTGTTGAATAAAATCATTTCCTAATAATATATCACATTCTAATTTATCATATTTATATATTTTATTTATTGTAACTTGTTTACTTCCAAGATTTATATTAACTTTATCAGCACTATTAATTATTTGAGTACTTTCTCCTATAACTCCAGTTATTTTTATATTACTATTATTGTTCCATGATTTTATTAAAAAACTTTTAAATATTATTATATCGCTTCCTGTATCTATTAAAGCATAAATTGTCATATTTGTTTCTACAATAGTAATTTGTATATACACGACTAATGAAAAATTTATCTGATTATTCATATAATTCTTTTTACATAATATAATTTGTCCATTATAAACAATATATAATCCTTCTCTTTTTATACTATAATCTT